>NW_025336508.1:112025-118365 GCF_004798865.1 Varanus komodoensis | reverse complement strand
GGGCGGGGGCGGCCCGGGAGGGGCCCGTGGCCCTCAGCGCCGAGGGCCCGCGCGGGGGTCCCCCACCCGTTGGCCGGGGGCGCTGCAAGGCGCGCACGGGGGAGGGCCGTTAGCCGCCGCCGGCTTTGCGCAGCCTTCGCGGACCGTCGGGACCAATCCTGCCCTCCTACTTCTGGGGTTGGCGTTGCTGCTTTGGAAATCTGCCCTTCCTTACAAGGTTGCAAATGGGAGTTTCGTGATGCCTAGATTATTGTTTGTCAGAATTGCAAAGAATTATACAAATCTTTAGCTAACTGAGTGCCCCTGGCCATTTGAAAGGAAGGCTCAAGAATCTGGCATAATCCTGGACTTGGGCAGTTCTGGTGTTAGACTGCGTCCCATCAAGGCGTTTTGAAACTTTCAGATTTTTCATAGAAATGAGCGAGGCTGTTGGAGCACAGCCTTTGCCTCCCAAACATTTGCTCTGTGTGACGAACTCCCTTTGGGGATGGCCTCCTCTCCCGCTTGGCACTGATTCTTCAGTGCAGTGTGTTTTTCTCTGACCACCATTTAGTTATTCATTATTAGACTTATATCCTGCTTTTTTCTTACAAGGAACTCAAAGCAGATCACACCATTCCTCTCCTGCTGCTCTCAGTCTGATCCCCACAACAGCCCTGTGAGGTAGGTTGGGCCAAGAGTCTGCGGCTGCCCCAGAGTCACCCGGCTGGCTCCAGTGGGGACGAGGACCTTGATCGCCTGGGTCCCAGACCCAGTTCCTCACTACTGCACCCCCCGCCCCGCTGGATTAGTCTCGTGGGCTGATCCCACCAATCGGGTCACACAGCGAGCAGGATGGCTTCACTGCACTTCGCAGCCAACCAGCCTTGGCTCCCTGATCAAATCATACAGGGCAACTGAGGACAATCTGAATGGAAAAGGAAGCGTTTTCCCCAGGAGCCCCAGAAAATTGCCTCAAAAGAGAAGGGGCATTTTTCAGCACTGCTGAAAATGTTGGCAGTACGAGCAACCGTGATGCCTCGGCCCTTTCCTGATATGAACCGAAGGGAGTAGTGTGTGTTTCCTCAAGACTCAGACATCCTGACACTGGATTTGAATAGATGATTTACGGTGGCCCTTCGTTGCCCTTGACCGCGCGCATTCTGTGCGAAGCCTCTTCTCGCACATCCGCTTGATCAAAGCAGCTGGTGTTGCTGCTTCAAGCGCAGTTCTCCTGGGAGGGAGGAACAGAACCGCCCTTTTCATGCCGCTGCTGCAGCCTGGACTGCGCCGTGTTATTTTGCTTCCCTGGCGCTTTCGCTGCATTGGCGGGTAACATCTCTTTGGGGTAAACAAGACACCGGGCTCCAGAGGCTGCCAAGTGCCGGGGAGGCAGGTCTCCGCCATAATCGCCCGGCCCTCGTGCTCATTAGCGAATGTTTATTTATTCCCTCTCAGAAGATCAGCGGGCCGGAGAGCTCAGCGTTCACCTGAGCGGCCCTTGAAGGGAGCGTGTGCTCCCAGGCACCCTCAAAACTAGCTGGCCCCAGAAGTTCTCAGGCGCCTCCTAGGCCACGGTTCGGGCGGGAGATAAGCCACGGGTGCAAGAGCCCGAAACTCATTTGCCAGACCTCTGCGCTTGACTCTCGGCCGGCTTTTGTCACCTCCTGGCCTGGGGTGCAAGGCCGGGAGGGGCTCCTGCAGGGCACCGGCTGATCTGCCCCGGCGGCAGTGTGGGCAAGCCGGGCAAGGCCCCTCTCTTCAGCAAAGGAAGGCCTGCCGGCTCCTGCCACCCAGGGAACATCCGCTGTGGGGCCGGTCGGAGAGGCAGTCGGCACTCTTCGGCTCTGCGGAGCCACATGCTGGCGGGCGTTTGCCGTCCGTCCCCAGCCCCTACCAAGCAGGAGGTGGGGCCTGGGCAACGAGCCCTCGCGCTCTGAGGAGGCCGCTCTTTCGGCTTCCTCTGCTCCTAATTTCGCCGGAATCGAGTGAGCCGAGCGGTCCTTTGCACGGCGGGGGCCACCATGTTTGTTTGGATTAGTGCAGAGGGCTTATTTTTAGCTTGCTGGGAGGGGGAGCAGCAGGGCCGGAGTTTCGCCATGAAAAGCATGTGTGTTCCACTTGCAGTTTATTTTCGCACCCCGCTCCATATCCAGGTAATCAGGATGTGGTCACTTGCAGAGAGATGAACTTCAGGGCCTCACTCAAGTGCAGAGCCCTGTACCAAACCTCAAAGGTTTCAGGGAAGGACGACCCTGGCAGGGTTCGGGCGAGGCCTCCGCTTGTGCAAAAAGGGAACCTACCCCGACGCTTGGGCCGGTACTCGCCCCTTCCACCCCATCCTTCCCCTCCTTTCCCCCTGCAAGGCCCAAGGGTTGCTGCCGAGAGCAGCAGCATCAGGAGTCAGTACCTGCCAAAGGCCCACCTGGGGGCCCGGCAACACGAGCAAGCTACCTGAGCTCGACCCGTCTTTGCCGCCACACCTGGACGACCTGCCAGGCTCTCCTTGGGCATCCCCAGGCGATCTGCGTCGCAGCAGAGTCTGAGGGTGGCAGCAGGAGCGTGGCCTTCCCGTGCTCAGAGGGGCGGCTGCAGCGAAGGCTCCGGGCACGGCCGGCCGGGCGAGTGGGGGCGGCCGCACGGCCAGGCGCTGGCCAGGGCTGGGCGTGCGAGGGGCGGTGCGGAGGTGCCGCCACGCTAAGCCCCGCTCTTCTCTCCTCTCCGCAGATGCCGGCGTGCGCGCAAGCGGCGGGCCGCCTGGTCCTGGCCGTCGCCCTGCTGCAGCTGCGGCCCGCCGAGGCGCTCTGGGTGCAGGCCCTGCAAGAGGTCAGGGGCGAGGCCCACGCGGAGGGGCTCTCGGGCGGCCCGCGCTGCCCAGTGGGGGGCGGGCTGGGGTGGCGGGGGGGACCGGCAGGGGCCGAGCTCGACGTCTTCCTGGGGTCCGGAATCGGACGAGCGCGGCAGGGGGGGTGGCCGTGCCGACACGTGGGGGGGGTAAGTGGGTGCCTTTCGCAGGGGGTCTTGCAGCAGCATCCAGGGAAAGCCAGGGGTCCGGGGCAGCCCACCCTGTTTCCAGCCAGCTGGAGCTGCCAGGCTCAGGGGCTGCCCCATCCGCCCTCAGTGGGGTGGGGGCACACGGGGATTCCTCGGTCGTGCCCCCATTTCTGGAATCCCCGAGGTTCCACCAGTGGCTATGCTTAAAGGCCAGGTTTTTATTCAAGAAGTATTTTGCTGCTTCCTGACCCGTTTTGGAGTTTTATGGTGGCACATTTTCTAGGTATATTGTTGTTGTCATTATTGTCAATTTTACTTCTATACTGGCCTGTAGCTGAGGCTTCCTGGGTGGTTTACAAGCAAGGTAGGAAACAAAATAATGAAATACAGTGCAAATACCATAAAAACAACCATGTTAAAAGAGTACAGATTAATTTAAAATAGCTTTAAAATGCAGCATTTTTACTGTATAAAGAGATGTAAATAAAAAGACCCAGCAAAGAGGACTCCGCAGGATGACCCTCTCAGGCCCGGGAGGAGCAAAGAGGTGCTTAAAGGCCTCTGGCGGGGGGGGGGGGGCTGCCTCGACCTGGTGCCGAAAAGGTGGCCACTTTGGCTCCGGGGGGGCTGTGGGAGGGAGGTTGTCCCAAAGATGGAGGGCCACCAGAGAAGAGGCCCTCCCCCTGGTTTCCACCCGCTGCGCCTCCAGAGGGCTTGGCACACCGGGGGAGGCCCCAGGGGGCGAGTGGCCTGCCGGGGGCCCTTGCTGCTTTTGGGGGGATGGAGGGTCCTCGGGGCCCACACGAGAAGGACGGCGCACGTGAGCAAAGAAGGGGCCGGCGAGCCCAGCAGGCGCCCGCCATGACCAGGCGTTGCCGGGATCCCTGGCCGCCAGGGCCATCTGCTCCCGGCCCTCCATCCCCGTGGGAACCTTCCCCCCTCAGGGGGCCCCGGTGTGCTGGGCCGTGCCGTCCGCCTTCCGCAGCTGTTCCTGCCAGGTGCTCCTGCTGGGAAATGCAGCCGAGCACAGCTGGAGCGCCCCAGCTGGGCCCGGAAGGCCAGGCTCCCGACTCCTCCGTGACCCTCCCAGGTGGAGATGCCCCCAGGCCCCGGCTGGGGCTTCCTTCCGGCAACTTCCCCCGCCCCCGGCAGCGAGGCTGGGGGCCTCTCTGGGGGGATACAAGCCTGCGCTTCCCTTGCAGCAGCCGCTCGGCCCCTCCCTGGCCCGGGACGCGGCCCCCCCTCCCCGCTCCAGCGAAGAGAAGGCCGCTGTCGACCTGGACCTGGCGGCCAAGCTGCTGCTGCTGGACGAGCTGGTGTCCCTCGAGAACGACGTCTTCGAGACCAAGAAGAAGCGCAGCTTCTCAGGATTTGGCTCCCCGCTCGACCGGCTCTCGGCCGGCTCCCTGGACCTGAAATCCAGGCAGAGGTGGGTGGGCCCGAGGGGCGCGTCCCCCGGAGGCCCTCGGGTGGCCTTGGCGTGGCTGCCGGGTGGCCTGAGCTCATGCCCCGTGTCAGGGGGCCTGTGGCTGCTGGGGCATTCGGACCCCCCCCCCGGCAGTGCAGCCAGGCTGGTCCGGGGCCGAGGTGTGGGGTCCTGCTGGAACTGATGCCAGCCTTAAAGTCACACCTGCTCATGCTCAGAGGCTATGACTTTCGGGGCTGGCAAGCCCTCTCCCATACTGGGGACATAGCAGCTGCTGTACAGCAAGGAACGAGTCGGGGAGAGAGATGGCGTGATGCGCCCGGCCCTTTTAAGGCCCTTCTGCTGTAGGGCCATCAGGGGCACGTCCTCTGTGGCCCCAATGAAAAAAGCCTTGCACCTCCCAGCATTCCCCTGGGGAAAGACTGCAAAGGCCTCATTCCTCGGGGCGGGGAGAATGCCCGGAGTTGCAGGACTTCTTTCTCGAAACGCACAAAGGAGTGCCAGCCAAGCCCACAGTCCTACCTTACCTAGCTGGCTGCATGCTCTGTGGCCTGGAAAGAGACTCTTTGGCCTGGTTCGGGCCACCCTAGGGAGAGACGCCCCCACGGCTCCTTCTCGCCATCCCGGCACGTTTCCGGCACGTGCTGTTTGCGAAGACGGCTCGTGCCCAGCGTTCGCTGCTATGTGCAAGAATGTGCCACCATCAAGTCGCCTCTCCCTTACGGCGACCCTGTGAACACCCGTCTCCAGCAGGCCCCCTCCCTGGCAGCCCCGCGTGGCTCCTGCAGCTCCCGGGCTGCAGCTCCCCTTCTGGAGGCCACCCGTCTCACATTTGGCCTCCCCTTCCGCCTTCCGCCTTCGCTTCCCCCAGCAGGACGGTCTTCCGGGGGCTTCGCCTTCTCACGATGCTTTGCCATTTTTGCTTCTGGGGAAGCGCTGCCTTGGCTTGATCCTGGGCCTGTTCGTCTGGCTTTCTGTGGGTCCAGACGTCCGCAAAGCTCTCCCCAGCACCGTCTTTCAAAGACATCCATATCCTGTTCTCAGCTTTCTTCACTGTCCTGCTTCCTCACCACGCGCGGTGGTCGGAAATGCAGTGGCACGAACGAGCTCGGCTTTGGTCTCCAGTGAAATATCCTTATACTTGAGAATCTTTTCCGAGTTCCTTCATTGCTGCCCTTCCAGGTCGCAGTCGTCTTGGAATTTCTTGGCTCTGGTCTCCCTCTGAACTGGTGCTTGAACCGAGGGGTGGGAAATGCGGCGCTGGATGTGCTGCTGAAGACCCCCTGCCAGTGGGAGCCTTGGGCAAGGGGCTCTCCAAACAGAAACAGAGCGAGTCAGGAGGGGCCTCCCAGGCCATCTAGTCTGACCCCCAGCTCCAGCCGGCTCTGCTCACGACATGCCCACCATGGGCACGTCCAGCCTATCCTTGAACACCCGCACCGATGGGGCCTCAACCACCTCCCGTGGAAGCCCATTCCACACCCTCGGGGTCCTGACTGTCAGGAAGTGCTTCCTGGCATCCAAACTGAACCTTGGTTCCCTGAGCTTTGCTCCGTTGGAGCACGTCCTGCCTTCCTCTGCAGGGGAGAACAGGTCTCTACCCGCCTCCGTGTGACACCCCCTCACATACCTGCATGTCGCCACAGATCCCCTCCGAGTCTCCTCTTCTCCAGGCTGAAGAGACCCAGTTCCCTCAGTCTCGCCTCATACGGCCTCCCCTGCAAACCGGCCACCAACCTTGTGGCCCTTCGCTGCACTGACTCCAACCTGGCTATATCCTTCCTGTAATGAGGGGCCCAAAACTGAACACAATACTCCAGTTGCGGGCGCACTAGAGTCATGTAGAGTGGTAGTAATACCTCTCTTGATCTAGAAGCCACACGTCTGGCTATGCAACCAAGGGTGGCGTTCGCCCTCTTGGCCACCGCATCACACGGCTGA
>NW_025336508.1:95008-111925 GCF_004798865.1 Varanus komodoensis | reverse complement strand
GAGTCATGTAGAGTGGTAGTAATACCTCTCTTGATCTAGAAGCCACACGTCTGGCTATGCAACCAAGGGTGGCGTTCGCCCTCTTGGCCACCGCATCACACGGCTGGCTCATGTTCAGCCTGCAGTCGACCAGCACCCCGAGGGCCCTTTCACAAGTGCTGCTCTCCAGCCACTTGTCCCCTAACCTGTACTTATGACACCCTTTCCTATGCCCCAAGTGCAAGACCTGGCACTTGTTCACTTCCGCCCTGTTGTAGACGGAGAAATGGGAGGGAGAATTCGCCACCCGTGTCTCACGTGCAGGGCCCGCCCTCGGCAGGGGTCTGAGCACGGGCCCTTCCCTCCTTCTGTCCATCTCCACCTCGCCTGTTCTTCATGCTCCCCCCGGCCAAAGGGGCAGCAACCGTGTGAGCAGCCAAGCCCCCAGCTTGCACCCGAAACCCTGCCCTGCACCAGGAATCACCCAAAGGCATAGTGAAGGGGTGGGGGGGTCACGGCGGCCACGGGGGGGGGGGGGGCGGGGGGGGCAGCAGGTGTGTGGCCTGCCCTGCTCTGCTCCGCTGCCCTGCTTCCTGAGCTGAGCAGGGGCGGAGGGACCACCCGGGGCATTTCCCCCGGCAGCCACTGCAGTGCGGGGAGCCCAGGATGCGCCGGCCTGCCCCACCCCAGTCCACGGGAGCGCCCCCAGATTTTCTTCATCTTCGAATTCCTTGTCCGGTGCCATTTCTTTTCCAGGAAATCGAGCGGGAACGCGCAAAATAAGCACGCCGTTCTCGGCACAGCCCCGCCACGACCCACATCCTCGTGTTGTCGTTTTGTGGGTGCCATGAGCCGAGCCGTTTTTGTCCGAATCGTGGGGCGCGGGGGAGGGATCCTTGCGGAAATGGCAGGGGACTGCCTGGTCCCTCGGCGGCCTCTTCGTAGCGCGTGACGGGTCGCTGGATCTCGAGTTGGCCGCACGAGGGCGCACGTCCCCCGCGAAAGCGCCGGCCGGGCCGCTTTGGGGTCCTGCGAAAGGGGGCGCTGCAAGCGCGTAATTCCGCCAACCTGATTCGCCCCGTTGCGCCGGATCCAGATCTGCGGGTTTGCATCCCAATGTTTCGTGGGTGAATGTCCTCTCGTAAAACCAGAGCCCACAGCAGAAGGATGAATAAAATCATTTTTACCCGCACACACAAAATGACCGTTTAAGAAATCAATAAAAAGGATCGAGTTTTGGCTACCGCTTTAAAGACGCGTGTGCACGTGTGCGCCGTAACCAAACGCGGATCCAGAGCCAAAAGGGCGTGCAGCTCTCCTGAAAGACGCGGGGGCTCGAGCTTTGGGGGGCGGGACTGGGGCAGCTCGCAGAGCCCCGGGCCCGGGGGCCGAGCTCCCCCACCCCGCCCCGGGGTCCGCCGATTCCCCTGGCCACGCCTCCTCTTCCTGGTCATCAATCAGCTGCTGGATTCAGGCTGGGGGGGGGAGGCTGCACTGACTCCTCAAATCCTGCCCCCCCCCCAAGAATCCGTCCGTCCCGCGCAGAATCGTGCCCGCTCCCTGACAGCTGCTCCATGACTCCCAGGGAGGGATCGTGGCCCGAGCTGCTCCCTAGGAGAAAACCGTCCGAGGACGCCCGGTGGGTGACAATGGGGCTTTGCAGCTGGCGCCTGCCCCGCACTCCCCCCCATGGGACCTGCCGCCTGAGGCTGCCCCTGATGGGGGAGAAATACCCCACATAAAGGAACGGCCGGCCTGCACTCCTCTGTGCCAGGGCAGGTCACGGCAAGCGATGCTGCCAGCAGGCGCTGAGGGGGCCTGGGGCAGATCAGGCGGAAGGGGGCACCAGAAGGAAAAGAAGCCCCAGCAAATCTTCCCCAGTCCAAGCTCTTGTTCCCCCCCCCCACCCACCCACAGGAAAGTCACGCAGCTGCCCAAGAGACGGTTTGGGCTCCCGCTGGACCGGATCGGCACGAACCGTCTGAGCGACGCCAGAGGTTAGCAGCCGTGGGTAAGATCAGCGCGCCAGCAGCCGGGGAGGCCCCGGGCCCCTCCAGCCTTCCCCGCGGCCTGAGCCCGAGCCGCGTGGGGAGACGTGCCCGCCAGCAGAGCTTGAGCCTCCATCCCTTTGCGGGAGAGACAAAATGTGGCCAGTCTTGAGAAAGCCCTGCCGGCTGGCGCTGGGGGGGGGGGGGGGGGCCCGGGGGGGAGAACGAGGGGGGGACCCGGGGGGGGGGGGCTCCTGCGGGCCGCTGCCCGGCCTCTGACTTGCCGCAGGAGGAGGCAGCGCGAGAGGCCAGCCGGGCTGGGCCTCTGCCCAGAAGGCCCGCCTGGCGTGCGGAGGGCTGGGTGCCCCCCCGTCCGAAGCCTGGGGGCGGGACGGTCCCCGTCAGAGGCAGCCGCTGGACGCCCCTTTGTCCCCAGGACCCCCTCATTCCCGTAACCTTTCTTCCCGCAGATGTGCCCGCCCTCCTCGAGACCGTGCCCACCGCCCCGGGCCCTGCGGGGGGCTCTCCCAGGCACCCCACCCTCTTCGCTCCCTAACAGCTTTGCAATGACGGAGCAGATCTCCTGAAGGCGTTCCCCTCGCGTGGCATCGTTGTACACTTGACAGCATGTGGGTCCCACGGGCCCGGCTTCCTTTCACTGACGCTCTGTCCTGCTGGCAGAAAGCAACAGAAAGTGGGTGCAGACAGTGACTTCCGGGCGTGCCCCCCCCCCAGCGCACCCCGTGTGCTCGCCAGCGCGGCAGGGCTCGTGGAGGGCAGCGCAACAGGACGGGGCGGTGGGCTGCTGGCTCCCGCGGCGTGCTGGGCCCGCGTCCCACGGAGGACCCCACCTCCTCGCCGCCGGCCTCCCTCCCGGGCCGGCTCGGCTCTACCTCCGAAGCCAGCACCCACGGCCATCCCTCCGGCCGCCTTCACACCCGCTTGGGGCACACAGCCCTCGGCTTGCAGCTCCTCCTGCGGCTCGTGGCACATGGGCCACAGGGACGGGGCAGTTCCTACGCAGCAGCCTCATGCCGGGAGGCCGCGGGGAAAGCACCTCTGCTGGGCAGGACAGTGGGAGGCAGGAGACCCCCAGGCAGGTACCATGTTCCCCAGCCAGGGCTGGTGGTCCCCAGAACTCGGCACGGAGGTGTTTGCACAGAACTCCCACTGCAACCGTGGGGTGTCAGGCCAGGCCGAGTCGGCTGTGCAGACAGGCAACGCAATTGTGGCTTGTTTGGTCTATGGTGGTTTGTTTCCTCTCTCCTCTGTTGCGCATGCCCAGATGTCCTAGCAATAGTAAAAGATTATTGTGCCTGTGAGTTTGTGAGTGTGGATTTTTTTTTTTTTTGAGGGGAAGGTCATTATGGGGTGCATTTTACCTGTGTGTTTGGGTATTGGAAGACTTTTGTGGGGTGCATGTTTGGAGTCCCCTGTTCCTTTTGAGAATTTATCATTTTGCACCGAGTGGCATCATGGTCAGGCTGTTCAGCTTCATGCCATGCTTTCGACATGCAGTCTTTGCGAAGTGCTGCAAGCGCGCATACAGGCCCCTCGCACGCCAAGAGCACAGCCAGGCCCCTTCTCTGCAAGCAAGACAGCAGGAAAAAGAAGGGGCACCTGCAGAAAGGAGCCGCAGACAGAGGAAGAAACCAGGGAGGAGGAGGAGTTTGCGGGGAAGGAAGCAAGAGCACTTCAGCCTGTTTCTTCTCTCTGTGGCTTGGCAAGAGGATAGGGCAGAGCAAGGAAACAAACCAGGAATAAACAAGCATTCTGGGTTCAGACAGAACAAACTATGATCAATGCAAGCCAGAATTCATAAACCAACTTCAAACTACAGTTTTAAATCCGAGGTTACTGCCAAAGACAGGGGACACTAGGCACTGCCCTCAGGGCCTTCCTTCTGCCTGCTGCACAGGTGCCCTGCAGTGCGGGCTTCCAAGCTGGGCACTCATTTCTTCTGCTCTGAAGGACCGTGCCCTGCCATGCTGCTTTTTCGCTTGCTCTGCGTTCATACTTTTGACCATTCATACCACTGCGAAGCATGTCACAGTGCCGAGATCAACGCTCCAAGGCTGAAATCCAAAGCGCGCCAGAAAGATAACCTGCCAAATTTGGCGCAACGTTCCTTCCTCGGTTCCTCTTCCCGTTCCTGTGTTATATGCTGGGAAGCGGGAGGCGCTGCTTCTTCAAGAGCAATGGAATCGCTGCATAAGCTCCACCATGTTGAAATAAAATGCGGTGCCCCATGGACGGCCAGCTCTGAAGCTGTCACTGCTGCCACATTTCTAGCCGCGCATCATTCATCCTCGGAACGAGGTTCGGGTGAGGGAGGAGTCTCGCTGCGGGGAAAGGCCAGTCGGTTTCTGCTCTGAGGGGGTGGGCAATTCTTCCTTCGAAAGAATGAGGGTGGGATGTGCGGAAGCATCCAGAGAGCAGCCTCGGGCACCCCCAGGCGAAACAGCGAGCGTTTCCGACCCAGCCCCCTTTCCAGAAGCTCCGCGTTCCACCTCCTCAGTGGCCTAAATTCCACTTGCCAAGCCGCTGTCTCTCTGCCCCACCTGAGGCAGGTGTGGTGCCGTTTGCTAGCGCCACCAGCCGCCACAGGCCGGCAATGCTCCCCACGCAAGCCGTTCGAGCCCGCCCTCCGACCAGGGGCCCTGCGAGAAGGCCGCTTTCACGCACCAAACTGGGGCTCTGCTGCGCCCAAACCTCTCCTCCGCTCTGCATTTCGGAGCACAGGGAGCTGCCTCGGTCCACCTGCGGTATTCTGTGGTGTCTGGCCACTGGCGCCGTTGGCGCTGACTGGCCGCAGAGGCACACATGGTAGGAAAAGTGTGGACAGAGGAACAAACCTTAATCCCACAGAGAATCTGAAAGCCAAACATGCAGAAAAGTGATAGGTCAGACGCCTGGTCCCGAATAGCATTTCAGGAAATATAAAATGAGGCATTCAAACAAAAAGCGGGTGCAGGACCCTCAAGGGTGGTGGCTCACCAGAAGGGAGATTTCTGGAGCGTGGCAGATTCTCGAGAAAGCATCCCATGTGCATGCAGAAATGGCCGGGAAATCCACGTTGGAGGTGATGAGGAGCGGGCTGGAAAGATGACCCGCCTGCTGCGGAAGCGGCTCCGTTTGCCATGCTGAGTCTGGGCGGCGGCTCCCCTCGCTTCCAGCTGATGTGGCCGTTGCCTTTGTTGCCGGGACAGGACGGCTGGGCAGGGCTGTCTCTTCGGTGGCCAAGCGTCACCACGAGGCCTTGGATGGGCCGTCACTCCCCGTGCGTTTGACAGGGCAACAGGAGAGCCAAGAGCACAGGGCTGGGGCTCCGGCGATCTGGGTTCTAGTCCCGGCTCAGCCATGGAGCCCACTGGGTGGCCTTGGGCCAGGGACCGACTCAGCCCGGCCCGCCTCGCAGGGCTGCTGTTGTGAGGAGAAGACTGAGAGGAGGCGGAGAGTGCGGCAAGCTGCCGAGTTCCTTGGAAGAAAAAAAGGCTGGATGGGAATATAACAACGAAATAAATAAGGATTATGATATGGAACCCATGCCAATTTAGTTCTGCCACAGTTCTGACGGAGAAGCGTGGGTCGCAGAGTGAAGCAGGGACTGCTGGCAACCCAGGGCCCGCTCCATGCCAGCTGAGGCGGAGAAGACGCTGCCGTAACTGATGCTGTTTCCTTCTGAGCTGGTTTTGGAAAGGGGCACGAAGGAATGGAGTTCCTTAAAGCTCCTTTCCGCACGATGCTCGGGTGGCCGTGCAAGGACGATGACAAGGAGCGCTCCATCCAATAAATCACCCTCAGAAAGCAATTTAGCTCTTGATTCCTTCCAGCTCCCAGGGGGCTCCAAGTTCCACAGGAGGCTATTTTTTAGCCCCAATTATATGCTGCATTTATTTTGCTTTGGCAAGGGAATTCTGTAAGAAAAGGACAAGACCGTTGCATTAATTGCACTTAATTGCTGCAATTAACTGTGGTCCTCAGACATGCAGTCCCCACAGCACGGCACACACGGGCGGACCTGCGCCGCAGCAGCCCTCCGGGGCACGTGCGCTGGGTCTTTCTCGGGGCACTGGGCGAGCCAGCGTGCCGAGGCCGCCGGGAAGCGTGCCGGGCGGGGACTCGGGCGCACTGAGCCGGTCCCCGCTCGGCCACGGAGCCCACCGGGTGGCCCTGGGCCGGGCCGGCCCACCTCGCTGGGTGGCGCTGTGGGGATCAGAGTGAGAGCAGGGAGAGGAGACTGGCTCATTCGCCTAACAAACGAACAGATACGCCATTTCCCCGGCTGACTGTTAGCGCTGCCTTATAAGTTCAGATCGCGGAGCCTTCGCATCCATGGAAGCCTTGCTGTCTGGGCAGTCAGTCGTCAGCCTGAGGAAGGAAGCGGAGCGCCCCTCCCCTGACGCTGGGAATGCATCTCCTCGGGATGCCTTGCCCGTGGCGCTTCCTGAGACAGTCCACTGGTCCCGTCAGCCGGGCACTTCGTAGCCTCACGGGGGAGTTCGCCTGCCTTGCCCCCCCCCCCCGGAATAGGCCGTGATGGATGGGCTCTTCTGTGAAAAGCCCACTGGGGCGCTTGAGAGAGGACCGGGGCCACTGGGGGCTCTTGCCCAGTCCCACGCCCACGTTCTTCCTCGGTCCTCCCATGAGCGCCCCGGGACCAGCCCGTCTCCCAATCCCTGCCATTTTCGGCTCACTGAGTGTTCCCCGCCCCCCCTCCCCAACCCCTCTGGGACTGCCAACGCTGGCTTGGGGGGTTGCCTCTCCAGGTCCCCATTCTGACAGCTCCTGAGAACCCCTCCGAGGGCCCAGGAGGCGGTTGGGCCATTTCAAATAGTATCGCACAAAAGGTGGGGTGCTCTTTGGCTTTACCCACTGAGCCGCACTGCCATTGTGGAGGTTCGCCGTCGTGCGATGGCAGGCCCTTGGAGCCTTGGCTGGCCAGGTGGCGGCCACCCACCTGCCCGTTGCCCAGAAGAGGCTGCAAAGCGTTGCGATCCTCCCATTCTCCTGGGGAGAACAAGTCTGACGGCAAGCTTTGGGCTCGGAGAGCCGCCCTCGTGGCTGCGTGGATCCCAGTGCGAAGCCCCTCACTCCGATCACACTTCCCTTTTAAAGGGGGCAGCTCTCAAGACGTACTTGCGCGGCTGTGACCTTCCCCCGTTGCACGAGTGCGGCTAATTCTTCCAAAAGGGGGAATGAAGCGATTTGTGGACTTGAGAGTGTGCCCCTTTCCATGGTCGGCCTCTCCTAGGTGCTGCCTGGGCATTTTGACGGGGCTGCCAGGAGGGGAATCATGCAGACCAGCTGCCAAGCCAGCTTTCACGATGGGCGGGGGGGGGGGAGATGGCCATGGGGGAGCCGCGACGAGCCCAAAATCGCTTGTGATTGTAGCAAGGAGAGCCACACGTCCAGGCCAGTGACCTCCGGATGCCACCCGGGCGCTCGTGGGGCGGCTGCCACGAGCAGCCGTGCCTGGCGAGAGCAGCAGGAGGGTTTTGCCATCCTTGCCGGCTGGCTCCTGGCACCCACAGCGGCCCGGCTTCACACTCCGGGACACCAAGCGCGAGGGGAACAGTCCCAGGACAACCACCTCTCGGGGCGGCTTGCAGCCAACAAGCCACCCCTCCTGTGGGAAGCGCTCTTGGTTCACACACGCAGCCAACTCATCATGGGTTGCAGCCCAAGACGGTTGTCCTGTCATGGGAGCCCCGTCGCTGGATGCGGCGCTTGGCTATCAAGTCTGGGGAGTGGGGGAATGTATTTGGGTGGGTGGGAGAGAGCGAGAGCGAGCGAGGGGGACCACAAACCCTTCCAGCCACTCACCCAGGCCCTGCCCACTGCTGAGTGTGGCTTGATTTGGGGGCTAACAGGCTGCCCATCCCTAAAACGAATCGGCCTTTTCCCCAGGGCTCTTACTGTACCCGGGAACGGAAGTTTCCCTCTCCCTCTCCGCCCACCCCAGTCTCTGTATCTCCTGTTCTTGCTTCATCTGATGCTGGATTATTGGTAATTTTAGTGGCTTACTGCAAATTATATCACAAGAGCTGCTGCCCACGGGAATTTGGCAAGAAGGCCTGGAGAGGAGGCGGACGCGGTGCCTGCCTCGCAGGGATGCAGGCCTCGCCAGCAATGAGGAGCGGCCGCCCCTCGAGGGAGGACCCCGCTGTCTCCCTCCCCTCGGTGCTCACCCTTTTCCTGGTGAGCTCCTGCCGCCCCATTGCCAGTGGTAGAGAGCCAGTGTGGTGTAGTGGTTAGAGCATGGGACTGGGACTCAGACGATCCGGGTTCGAGTCCCCGCTCAGCCATGGAGCCAACTGGGTGGCTTTGGGCCAGTCACAGACTCTCAGCCCAGCCTACCTCACAGGGTTGTTGTTGTGGGGATAAGATGGAGGAGGGGTGTAAGCTGCCCTGAGCCCTTTGAAGGAAGAAGGCAGGATATAAATAGAAAAATAAATAAATAGATAGATTGCCCAGGAGAAATGACACCCACTGCCCACGGCCGGTCAAGAACTCAGTGCCGCGGGGGGCATCCGAGCAATTTCAGCCGCGTGGCGAGCCAGTGGAGCTCTGGGCAGCGTCCGGTGGGGGCAGCGCTGAAGGCAAAAGGCCCAGGCCGAGACCCCACGGGCAGCCCGGCAGCCCTCAAAGCTCGTGCAGCCAGCAGAGGGCCCTTCGGTGAGCGATGCTCTGGCTGCTGCTTTCCTTCCGAGCCCCACCTTCCCACCGCCGTGCGAGCCTGGCTTCCTGGCAGCACGAGGTGGGCTCTGCTTGCTTGCCTGCCTGCCTGCCTGCCTGCCTGCCTGCCTGCCTGTGGACACTCCACCCACGGTCACCCTTGGGGGGCAGGTATGCACTGGCCAGACAGAGGGGCAGTTCTCGGCGGGAGCCAGTTCTCAGCGCTGGGGCAAGGAATGGACGGAGTGTATCATGGACGCAGCCGTGATTCCCGGCAATGAGGGAGCGCCAGGCAGCCTCCACCAGAGGCAACATCGCTCTTCCTGGCCGCGGAGGCTCGTCATGTCGCTGGCGGCATTGCTCTTGCCTGAATGAAGCCTCGGCTCGGACACCGGAGAAGGTGGCATGGCCCGAGCCCCGGTCTGCTCAGGAAGGAGCGGCAGACGAGCAGCGGTCGCCCGAGAACGGCCAAGGCGGCCCAGCACTCAGTGGGGGTCTGGTCTCTGTCTGCTGTCCAGCACCAACCGGGTGTGCTGGGGGGCTCCCAGGAGCACGTGCGAAAGCCCTTCAGTACAGAGGACCACCCCGGGTCCCCGTGCGCAGGTGGCGTCGCCGCACAGAAAAGGTTTGGGGGGTGCGGCAAAGGCGATGAAAATGCTCGGAGGCGGAGAATGTTCACGCGCGGCTCAGAAGTCCCTCTTTTCTGGCTCGCGGCCCATGGGGCATCTCGGGGGGGGGGTGGGCACCACAGCACCCTCCTGCCTGCCCATGATCCCCAGTAACTGGCGTGCACTTTCACACTCCCTCTGATCCTGGGGGTTTGCTTATCTATTTATTTATTGAATGTATACCGTGCCCTTTCCTTTTTTAAAGAACGCAAGGCGCCTTACGCAATTCTCCTCCCGCGCTCCATCTTCTCCCCACAACAGCAGCCCTGTGGGACTCCTTCCCTACGTGCCGGCCCGCCCCTTGAGCTCTGGGGCAGAGGTCCTCCTTTTGAAGGGAATTAGGAAGGCAGGCACCCAGAGAAGGGCCTTTTCAGGGGTGGCACCCCAACTTTGGAGCACGCTCCCCAGGGAGGCTCATCTGGTGCCGTTGCTTTACTCTTTTCGGCGTCAGGCAAAAACCTTTTTAATTTCCCCAACATTTTAACATTTAATTGGTTTTATCTTTGATTTTATCATTATTTATTGGATGTAGTGTGTTGTGTGTTGTATACAATTGCTTTTTTTGGGGGGGTGTCTTTTGTAAACTGTCCAGAGACTTTTAGCATTGGCGGCGTATAAAAACTTTCAATAAATAAATAAAATAGGTCAGGCTGGGCGTCTGTGGCCGGCCCAGAGTCACCCCACTGGTTCCACGGCTGAGCAGGGACTGGAACCTGGATTGCTGCAGGCCCGGCCCAATCCAGCGCTCCTCAGCGCGACACGCCATCCGGGCTGGCAGGCACCCATGGCCCAATCCTGCCTTTAAAGCCACCCAACTCAGTGGCCACCAGGACCTCTCGTAGGGGTGGTTTTTCCCTTGGAGGCACTTCCGTGACACCTCGGACTATTTCACCCGGGGGAAAGGGGCCTTCGTGCAGAGGATGAGTGCGAGGGCGAAGGGCCAGCCCCTCCGTCTTACGCCCACTCTCAGGCACGGGCGGAACGCCTGCTCTCTGGGTTGCCAACTTATCGCTCTGCCTGCTCCTGTGCCTCTCAAAGTAGCTTTACCAACACTGAGCAGCATTTAAAGCTTTCAGCCAGATGACGGAAGCTCACGCTGGTGTTCAAGGCAGAGGAGCAGCGGGCAGTAAAACATGGCAACTTGGCTGGGGGTTGATGCTTCACCTGGAGAAAGTCCTGAGCTGGCCTTTCCCCGACAGCAACTGGCCCAGTTCACTCTGCAGTCTCAGCCGAGCGTCCACCCACCTTCCAGAGATGGTCCCTGTCCTGTCCTTTTTTCCAGTTGGTTTTCCTACGTTTTTCCTTGGGGAAACCTGGAAACAGCAGGGCACGAAGGGGCTGTTGCAGCAGCTGGAATGCAAATTGGTCTGGGCTGCAAAAACATGGCAGAGCCGAACAAATTTGTTCCAAGCTCTTAAACATAGAAACACAGAAATGGAGCGAGTCAGAAGGGGCCTCCCGGGCCATCTAGTCTGACCCCCGGCTCCAGCCGGTTCCGCTCACAACATGCCCACCATGTGCATGTCCAGCCTATCTTTGAACACCCGCACTGATTGGGCCTCAGCCTCCTCCCGTGGAAGCCCATTCCACACCCTCGGGGTCCTGCGCGTGACTTGCTCGTGGGGGATGCTGCTCGCGTAAGGGGCCAGGATAAAATCGGGAAGCAGCCCAGCGGGTTTCACTGGTTATTCTGTCTCTGGGTATTGTGCATGGCAGCTATTTAAAGCTTTCCCTCTTCCCACTTTTCTTCAGTGACATTTTAAACGGACATGCCCTGGCTTTTGGGGTACCCAGCTGCCACAGAGCTCGAAGTCTGGTTTCACAGAAGCTGCTGGGGGGGGGGGGGGAGACCGTCACCTGGCAGGAGTGGGAATAGCCACTGGAGCAAGGGGGGACCGCAGGCCCCTCCTGCCGGCCCTTCCACGTTCTCCTCTCCTCCGGAGCAGGGCCTCGTGCCCCGTGGCAGCCTGCCAGATGGCCGTGTTGCTGCTTGGCTGCTCTGCGCCCGTGGCCCTGGAGTGGTGCCCAGCCAAGCCCCATGGATGTCACCAGGCACATGGCCCGGCTGCGGCTGGTTCAGCTCCCCCTCACACACACCTGCCTCCGGAGAGCAGGTGTTCCGTTTCCCTTGGCGTTCCTGCCTGGGCACAGTTGAAACCCCTCTCGCATCTTCCGCCCGGCTGCCCTCGGCAAGCCCAGGACACCGCCTTCAGCCCCGGCCAGCCTGAAAATCAGCGCAGAGGGGGCCTGGCAGGGGCACGCAGAATGAGGTCCTAGAGATGCGACCTGCTCTCCTGCCCGGATCCCAGTCTCTGAAAACTGTGATGTGGCGCCCGGAAGCATTTTGCCGCTCTCCTCCCTTCTCCGGCCCCGCAAAGGGTGGGGGTCTCGAGCTGGGCCCTGAGTGCCAAGTGGCGCATCATGGCCTCTCCCTACAAACTCGTTTCTCCATCCTCATCCTCATCCTCATCGTGGCCTTCCCTGTGCTCCGAAATTGGTCTGGGAAGAGCCTGAAGCCTCCTCTTTGCTTTGAACCTGGGGGACCTCTCGGAGGTAAAGTCCTTGTCACACAAAAACTCAGACAAGAAGCTTTCTTGTCTTGCATGCAACCAGGACCGACGGTGTGGAGTCTCATGCGCATTCTTTAGATGCCTCTGGCATGCCTTCTTTATCCCGCTTGGTTACTTTTACTGCAGAGGTGACTTACTTCTTTGGTTTAATTAGGGTGACACAGAATATTTACATGCTTGCTTTGGAACATCTGTGCCTGCTTCTTCGGGAGCCAGGGACACTGACTTTTCTTGGCACCCGTGTCACCGTGCACCATCGCTTAGCTCCCCTCTTACTTATGGGTCCCACCACCTTGTCTGTGCTTTCTTCTCTCCCCAGGGGAACCTTGAACGCTCTTGCTCACCCTTTCCCCAACACCTGCGCATGACGGTCATTGCCCTGCCCCTCCCGGAGGGCAGGGATGGGCGCTGGGCGAGGCACCCCTCTCTGGAGCTGTTTGGCTTGCATCTCGGCCACCCGCCCTGCTCTGCTGCTGCATCTCCAGGGGGACACATGCTGGAGCACGTCTGATGGGAGCAACCGGGATGGAGAGGCGTCTGGCACCCGAGCCCGCCGTGGGGCGCCTGGGGTCACTGCTGCTTCCGTCTCTGTGCTCACCTTCCCCATCGGGCTCGAAACGCCAGCTGGCTTGCACAGTCCCCATCTCCCGCACTGAATCCTCACCACAGTCCTGTGAGGTAGGTTAGGGCTGGAGTCCCTGGTTGGTCCAATGTCGCCAGTGAGCTCCAGGCCCCATTTCCTGACCCTGCATCCCATGATGCACGCTGCCCCTCACACTGCGCTGGCTCCGTTTACTCTGGGGGAGAGGGACACAAGTGATCTTCGAACGGCCCAGGTCCAGACGCTCCCTGAGGTCCCTTCCGTCTCCCTGGGCAGAACATGCCTCTGTCCACACCCAAGAGAGACCCATCGCAAAAGCAGCAAAAACCCAAGGATCTGAAAAGCAACCAGAAATGAGGGGAAATGCCTGTTTCTGAGCAGAGGCAGAGGGGGAGTCGAATCGCCCCACCCGTTGCGTGGATTGCCTCCTTGTGCCTCCTTGTCTGCTCACGGACAGAATCTGATTTTCTGTCCAGTATTTGCACGTTCTGCCCCTCCGTGTGTGTTTGCATACTTTACCTATGCAAGGAATCGCATTTTCCACCAGTGTTTATTTTTTGTCATTTTTATGCAGCTGAATTTGCATATCATTCTGGAGAGCAAAAAGCTGGTCCACAAGTCCATCGGACCTGCCCGTCGCTGAAGAAGCCAGCCTGCCAAGGGGCCTGTGGGTCGGATTCCCAGGAAGCTGAACGCGTGTGACTTGGCCGCAGGTTTCTCAGACACTCCCTGGCGGAGGCTACCGGAGCTTGTGGAGGGAAGGTTTGCTGGCCTGTGCTGATAAGCAGCGTTTCCACTCATTTCTGCGACTGATTTCTGCTTCAGGCCAGCCCCACAAGTGCGGCAGAATGATTTCAACCATCTAAAGCAAGGGGCTAAAACTGACCAGAACGAGCCAGCGGGTTTTGGTGGGGCTTAGCTATGACTAACATTCCATGGAGCACCACTGAACCTAATTTCTGCCAGAACACGTCTTCCACATCAGGGCCTACCCTTGGAACACAGGAAGTAACAGAGCAGGAAGAGTGCAGCTGACCATGTGCAGAACGGATTTCTCTCGCAGCTGAGTCACCTCAGTCCAATCCCAAACATGCGATGATTCAGAGGAGAGGCTTTTCCGGGCTGGGCTCTGCAAGGTCCAGGCGAGTCTAAGAGGGTTCGAACACTCGGCGATGCTGCGTGCGTCGCAGGCAGCGACCCGCACTCGCCAGTGGCCTGACCGCAGCCACAGGGCAGGATCCTGTGCATGTCGCGGCAGGGAAACCTCCTCCCGCTGCACCCAGGGATGCTGGGAGCTGCAGGGCTTTTTCTGTCGAAAGGTCCAGGGGACTGAGTTCTTGGTTTAGTTAAGAGATTCTTGACATTATCCCCACGGTGATTAATATTCCACTGTCCAAAACAGGACCGACCGCAGGCCACGTTCGTCAGAAAGCAAATGCAATGCTGGAAAAGCCCGAGGCCAAGATCTCTTCTTGCTGATGCCGGAGTGCAGGACACGGAATAATCCGCTCAAGCTGCGACAGCCCAGGTTCAGGCTGGACACCAGGAAGAGCTTCCTCACTGCCAGAGCAACAGGACAGTGGGACCAGCTGCCTGGGGAGGTGGGGGGCTCTCCCACACTGGGGACGTTCAAGGAGAAATTGGGCAGCCCTCTGGGCGGGAGAGTGCAACTTGGTGTCCTGCAGCAGCAGGGGGTGGACCTGGTGGCCTTCATGGCCCCTTCCAGCTCTACCATTCTATGAGTCTATGAGTTTCTGCTGTGCATCACCTGCTTGAGTCATTTCAAGAACAGCACCGGCCCTTTGTGGATGCAGCACGTGCCCACTTTGGACTTCCCCAGCCTGGTCCCCTCCTGGTGCCATTGGTCGCGTTGGCTGCGGGCCAGGGGAGGTGCGGCTCCAACACACCTGGAGGACAGCAGGTGTGGGGAGGGCTGCTCTGCCGGTCCTCCGAACAGCATGTCTCTTACTGGCCGGGATTTTGGCAGTCTCTGAGGTTACCTTTCGTCTTAGCCCGCACTTCCGTTAACACCCTTCCTTCTTAAGCCCAAGTGGCAAAAAGGAAGTCGGTGGCATAGGGTGGTCGGAGTCTGCTAGTCCCCAGAATTGTGTTCGGACCTGGCTGTGTGCCGTCTCCCATCCAGGCCGCTCAGGTCCACGCCTGCCGAGCATGCGAGACTGCGCGTGGCAGCGGCAGGTTCCCCGTTCACACCCATGGGGTGCAGCCACTGGGGCTCGTGGCGCGTCCCCTGAGCCCAGCTGCTGAGCAACTCTGGCACCCAAAATGTGTGACCTCGCGGCTGGCTCGCTGCTTTTGGGAACCGGATGCGGATTGAAAAGGGCAGCTCTGGCGGAAAAGGCACTTGTGTAATTGGTAGGTTTGTCAAGAAGCAGACACCACAAATGCCCTGGATCTCCCTCCTCCCTGGACTGACTTCCTGAGCGTGGGGAAATGGGTGTGCGTGAGCAGGACAGCGAGATGCTCCGAGGAGGAGGCAGCGTGTGTGGCCCTCTCCGCTCTCCCCACTGCGGCTTCTCGCCCGGCGGGCATGGCCGGGATGCCCCTTCCTGCACAGCTCCATGCCGGGGAGGCACTGCTGGGCAGGAAGGTGCCAGCTCTGCAACACGCGTGGCCTCCCACGCT
Organism: Varanus komodoensis; assembly: GCF_004798865.1. Classification (NCBI taxonomy): domain Eukaryota; kingdom Metazoa; phylum Chordata; class Lepidosauria; order Squamata; family Varanidae; genus Varanus; species Varanus komodoensis. The sequence goes on along the minus strand of NW_025336508.1, from coordinate 96,798 downwards.
CTGCCCTGGCCGGTGGATCTACGGCAGGGCGCACGAGCTGTGGCAAAGCCAGCCGGCTGGCCTGCCACCCCTCATTTCCTAAGAGCAGCCTGGGAAGCCACCGGGATAATTATCCTGCCTTTGGCAAACCACTTAATCACTCCCTTCCCATGGCTTATTAAGGGGCTGCAAAGATGGAGGAACCTCAGAGGAAAGCTCCGAGAGAGAGAGAGCAGCACTCCGCTGTTCTGAGCTTGCTCCTTTTGCATCCTGAGGACCATGGGACACGGGGCAGTAGGGGCAGGACAGAGTCCCCGGGATCTTTTCTGCGCGCAGAACATACACCCCAAGCCTCAGCCCGTGTCCTGGGGTGCATCACAGCCGACTCAGCCACTGCCCCACCGAGCGCCCTAAAAGCAACAGCCAAGGGGGCCGTCACCAGCAGAGAGGGCCCACGCCACTCGTCGTCCTGCCAGGTCCGGGACAGAGGCAGCAGGTGCCAAGGAGAAGCCTGGAACGAGCGAGGGTCACCTTTCCAGCAAGGCAGGCCAGCTCTGAAGAGGAAGCGAGGCCCGACCCCAAGAAGGCATGGCAGGTCCAGAAGCGAAGGCAGCGTCCAGACGGGCCAGGATCAGATCCTGGGCAGAGGCATGGCCAAATCAGAGCTGGAGGCAAGACAAGCCGCAGTCAGGCACTGGCAAGGTGAAACCGGCCCGAACGTAAGAGAGGACCAAGGCCAGGTACCTGGAGAGGGGGCACGGGACCAGAGGCAAGAGCAGAGTCAGCAGCAGGTAGGAGTCGTGGCACAGCTGGAAGCAAAGCAAGATGGGAGCCGGGATGAGGGCCACAAAGCAGCTCCCCCAAGAGCCTTGCTGAGGTCCCGCCCTTGCTGCACGATCTTCACACTCACTGGTGGGCCAGGCTGCCAATCGCCAGGGCGCCCCTTCTGTTTTGCAAGTGGTGAGATTTGCAATGGACAGGTGGGAAAGTTGGACAGGGAAGAAAGCGGCCAGGAAGGAGAGGGGTATGTGCAAAACTCGGTGCGGGAGGAGATCTTTGCGAATATCCTGGACCGACAGAATATGGACAAACAAGGGAGTCCTGGATCCAATCCAGCCAGAACTTTCCCTGGAAGCAGAAATGATGACGACGTGCTTTTGTACTTCCAGCATATCCTGAGAAAGCAGGACTCGTGGGGAAAAAGGTCATGCCAGAGAGCTGGAGGCAGACAAAGAAAAGAGCGCCACAGATGAAGAAGAGGAAGTCAACCAAACCCCGGGTTGCTTCTGGGATCACAAGGGCTGAGCAGGACTGTCACGGCAGAGGGTGCCCCTTTGTAAGGTCACCCAAGTCTGGGATGCCTTGATGGCACATCACAAGGGCAGCCATGGTGGGACCGGGTGAATTTTGGTCGCTTCTCGAGCGCTGAATTTCAAAGCCTACCGAGGCGGCAGAAGGTCGCCGTGTGGACCTCCACGAACGCGCCCCCTTGCAGGTGCTCCACTGCTGGGCGCTTGGGGGCCCGGGCGCGCTGGTCCCTCCTTGGGCAGCCCTGCCGGGCTGGGGGGCGCGGCATGCCTGGAGGGACCTTTGCGTGCTTTTGCGGGACCCCTGCAAAGCGCGGCCCCCGGCTGGCCACGCCAGGACGCGCGCGGGGAAGGAGGCAGCCACCCGCGCGCGGCGCTGCTGCTCCGCTGCGCCGAAACGCGCGTGGCGCGGCGGCGAGGAAGGCTGCGCGGCGGCGGGCGATCGCGCAAGGGCGGCTCCCGGCGGGCCCCCCGCACGCCCGGGGGGGCGCGCTGGCCGAAGGT
>NW_025336508.1:57483-94908 GCF_004798865.1 Varanus komodoensis | reverse complement strand
CAGAGTGCCGCCCCCGCCAAGGGCGCTTGGGGGCGTGCATGATCCGCTCGACATCTGCCCGGCCAGTTGGGGCAGCTTCCCGCTAACGGAGTCGGTGAAGATCCACGCACGGGTCTCTCGTCGATTTCGCTCTGGTGTTACTCTTGGGTGCAGGTTGGATCCAGACGTTGTTACGCGTCGGGAAGACGCATCGCAGCCGCTTGGGCAAGTTCGTCCAGGCTAAAGGTTGCTCTGCAGCCTGTAAGGAAGTTTCCGAAATCCACCTTCGCGGAAGCTGGCGAACAAAGGAGGCCCCAAAAGGAGCCGGCCTTGGGCGCTCCGGATCTCTTTATCGGGCAAAAAGCAGGGGCGGGGGCGGTGCAGCCGCTGTTCCCGCTTCCTCGGAGCCTGAGTGAGGCCAGAAGGAGCCGGGCTGTTTGGACAAAGAAAACCCTCTTGGTAGTCGAACATGCCCCCCCCCCCCGGCAATGCTTGCCTTGCCCCCCTCCCTTGCTGTCCTATCTGCTTTTTGCAACATCTTCCCCAGTAAGAGAGCTGGAGAGCTTGGAAGTCTAATGAAGGTTTTGCCCTCGTAAGGACGTTGCAGTGCGGGACACCATCCTCGGTGGGTTTGTGCAGAAAGAAGTGCTACAATGCCCAGTATCCCCGAGCCAACCCTGCAGGGCATTGTACGGCGCTTTCTTTCCAAACCTTTGTAGGATTGCACCTTAAGTCCCATTATTTTCTGGATGTCTGCTCTAAACATGACCTAGCCTGGATTCAGCCCTGCACATTTTCCCTTATAAGCGATGCTTGGGGGTTCTGTTCGTTTGTTCGGTGGACTGGAAGAAAAATGCGATGTAATCGCAAACGAGGAATATTTTCCCTAGCTGAACTTTAAAGTGCCTCAGTGCTGGCAGGATGCAACCGCCTGCTTCTGCTGGATTCATCAGCGGTTGGGTGGGTGCCTTGCCGTCCTGCTTTGCTCAAAGCCCTGCTCGTTCACGCTTCCCTGTGTATTGTGGATGGAATGTGTGCGAAACCCAAACTGTTTCAGTGCAAAGCAAGCTGGTCTCTGGTAGAGATTTTAGTATTTAGTGGGGTGCGCCTGGTTGAATGTTGCTTCACCCCGTGGGGTGCAGCGTCAGCTGCTAGAAGAGTGTGCGACTGTGTTGCCTTTCCAGGGCGTGAGGTGCTGTCACTGGACCAACTTTTTAAGGGTTCGGGTTTGGGTACGGAAGCAGTCCTCGTGCTTCTCAAAGCTCCCCAAACTGCACCCTGCCAGGTGATCTGACTGTGCTGCCCACCACACCGAAAGTTGTTTCCCGACACATCTGGGGAGGACCCAGGTGGGGGGGGGGGCAAGCTTGCCACCGAACGTACGTGGCAGCCGATCACCGTGAGAGAGGACTGGATGATTGACGTTTGCCACGTTCACGCGATGCTTTTCAAGCACCTGTGTTGAAAAAGTGGCCCGTGTGCCTGTCCTCACCAGGAGAGAGGGAGCAGAAGACTCCATAGACTGATAATAGTGCAGAGGTGGCCCAAAAGAAAGAACCCGAAGTCTTTTCCCAGGGCGGCCTCAGGAGGCCCGTGTTGCGTAACCGTGTGAGCGTCGTGGCGGTAGCGCTCCCCGGACATGGGTGGAAGTGCTCGTGTCCGGACTGGAACCCGCCAGCAGAGTCCCCTTCTGCTGAGCTGCCCAGTCGCCCTTCATTTGCGTCGCTTCGCACTGGTGAGCTCCCCTTTGTGCTAGCGGCATCCCTCTTTGTGTGGGCAGCACAGGATACAGCCTGGTGCTTGCAGAGCACACCAAGGTTCAGAAAAGGAATCCAGGGAAGGTGTGCTTTTCCCAAGGGATCAGTCTTTCGCTCCATGGATTTCTTTTGTTCAAAAATCAAGAAAACAGGAATGTTTATTTCCTCCCTCCTGGGGGCTGATCCCTGTTCTGGGCTGTCACATATGCTGGGTTTGCAATAAGATGCTCCTGCAATCTGTATAACTGTTAGTATTTCATTCACTGAACTTGTACCTTTTTAGTTTTGAAAACTTATATCACCCTTTTACAACAGAAACAACGCAAGTGCAGACATAGAAACATAGAAACAGAGCGAGTCAGAAGGGGCCTCCCGGACCATCTAGTCTGACCTCCGGCACCAGCCGGCTCCACTCACGACATGCCCACCATGTGCACGTCCAGCCTGTCCTTGAACACCCTCACCGATGGGGCCTCAACCACCTCCCGTGGAAGCCCATTCCACACCCTCGGGGTCCTAAGGAAGTGCTTCCTGGCATCCAAATGGATCCTTGGCTCCCTGAGCTTGGCTCCGTTGGAGCGCGTCCTGCCTTCCTCTGCAGGGGAGAACAGGTCTCTGCCCACCTCCGTGTGACATCCCCTCACATACCTGCATGTCGCCAACAGATCCCCTCTGAGTCTCCTCTTCTCCAGGCTGAAGAGACCCAGTTCCCTCAGTCTTGCCTCATTCGGCCTCCCCTGCAAACCGGCCACCAACCTTGTGGCCCTGCGCTGCACTGACTCCAACCTGGCTATATCCTTCCTGTAATGAGGGGCCCAAAACTGAGCACAATACTCCAGTTGCAGGTGCACCAGAGTCGTATAGAGTGTCAATAACACCTCTCGATCTAGAAGCCACACTTCTGGCTATGCAACCAAGGGTGGCGTTCACCCTCTTGACCACCGCATCCCACTGCTAACTCATGTTCAGCCTGCAGCCAACCAGCACCCCGAGGTCCCTTTCACAAGTGCTGCTCTCCAGCCACTTGTCACCTAACCTGCACTTACGACACCCATTCCTATGCCCCAAGTGCAAGACCTTGCACTATCCACATTGAACGCCATCCTGCTGTCTCCTGCCCACTTCCATAGTCTGTCCGGATCCTTTTGGATCTGGAGTACCTGCTCCTCAGTTGTGGCCACTGCTCCAATTTTAGTGTTGTCTGTGAATTTGATCAGCAGACTGTTCACCCCTCATTCCGTGTCATCGATGAAAAGATTAACACAGACACACACTGGGTCAGCTTTTAGCAGAATCGAGCGAGAGCGTGCACGTGGCAACCATCTGCGGGACTTCTCACGATTCTTCTTCAGCCAGATCATGGCACGTTGAGGCAGCTGCGTCCTCAGCGTTTCCATTACAGATCTGAAAACTTTCCCCATTGTTGCCATAGCATTGTCGGGACGGTTTTGTTCTTGGCCCATCTTGCTTTAGTCTGCAGTATCCAAAGCAGTACAAGTTGGAGCTCTGGTATCCGAGATCTTCCTTCTCTTTCCCATGGAAATCTTCTTTCTCCCCCATTTCAACAACTGATAAACCTCCTGGGGGGCCATGGGGGCCAGTGACTAGCCTTTTACAGGTGCTCTGCAGCTGCAGTATCTTTTTCGTCATAACAGTTAGTTTGTGGAAAGCAAAAAGACAGAAGTCGTGGCAAGCAAACCTGGGAGGTCATGTGGCCGGGCGTGGGTGTGGAAAACGGGCTGGTCAGGAAGCACCCAGATCTCACACCTTCAGCTCCGCTGCTTCTTGAGCCGCATCGCAAGCGGAACTCCTCTCTCAGAGGCACTGCCCGAGTTCCTCTTTGGACCAGACGCGAGATCTGAGAATCGCTTGAATGCCCTCCATCCCTGCTTCGCATTCATGCGTGAGACACCTGGGGAACGTTTGGTTCTTCCAGGACAGAAGGTGCTCAAGGAGGGAGAAATCCCCCGTTCACATGACTGCCCGAACTCCTTTCGCGGCCTCGTGCAGCCAGCCTTCCCCAGGCGCTGCGCCCAGGTCTGCGGTGTGGGGACAAGGACTGGGGATGCTGCCCTGACCAACCCTGCTCGGTCCTTTCAGCCCCATAGATCCCCCCAGGGCATGGGGCAAGATTCTTCCCCAGCCCCACCTGGAGATGCTGCCAGAGATCAAAACCGCAGGCAGAGGAAGGCTCGGTCCCCTCCTGCCAGCTGCTGGTTAGGGCTGTTGCAAACATGAGTTCACACCCGTGTGATGCACTGAGGCTTCCAAAGCAGTGTGTACTCATTTGCTGTCACTTTTCCTGTTCTCGCTGCTGTGTGGTTTTCATTTCTTGAAGGTGCCTAACCACCACTTTGAAAAGCTATTTATAAGTTTAAAGCTGGGAGTATAACTTCTTTAAATATGTATGCCACAATATTATTCACAGCTGTCTTTCCAGTATATTTCAATATGGTTCATGTAGCGTGTAAATGAGGTAGGAGGGGGAGAGTCGGGCGTTTGCTGCGAGGGAAATAAGGCCAGGTGTCCTGACGGCACAGGTGTCCAGCCCCCACACCCAGGGGTGGCTGCCCGGAGGATGGCTTGCCTGCGGGGAGAGGCGGCTGCTCCCGGGCTCCGTTTTGCCGCTGTGCAGAGCGTGGTGGTGTGTGCGGGCGTCGGGTTTTCAAAGAAAGCGGAAGCGCTCGCTCGGGGAGGCAGCCTGGCGCTTCCTGCTGCGGTGTCGCAGCCTGGGCGGGTTTCCCTGGTGAGCGTCGTTCATAGATGAGCAGAAAGTTGGTGGCTTGGTTGAATGCAAATCTCTCCTACACCTTTTCCCACCCCTTCTCATACAGTCTGGCAGGACTGAAACCGTGCTCAGAAAGACATTCAAGGGTGGGGAAAGTTTTGGAGAAGTGTTTGTGGGTTGGGGCCGGGTTTCTTGCGGCCGTCGAGGAGTCTCATGTCCTTCGTGGCGCCATCTGCTCCCCGGCACTCAGTCGCTGCCTCGGCTTCCCACACAGCAGTGAAAGCCCCGGGAGAGCCGGGCTTTCCCAGTGCACTTCCGCAGGTCAGGAGCTGCAGGCAGCCTGGAAGGCCGCAGAGCGAGGGAGAGCTCCTGGAGGAAGGGAAGCAGAAAGCATGTTGCCTTTGCCCTCAGCCGCTGCACAGAAATGCAACTGGAACGCCCTGTGACCGGGGAAACCCAATGCAGCCGCTTTCACAGGTGGGAGGGGAGCTTTCGGTCGCCACTCAGAAGAGGCAGAAACCTTTAAGCAAAAACGAAGCTGCTGCACCTGCCGGTGGCGAGCCCTGCCTCTGAGAAACCGGGGAGAACTTTTCCTTCTGGGGAGACATTGGGAGAAACTAACCCCCCCCCGCCCCGCCCAGTTTCTCTGCTCACAAGTAAGGTCCAGGATTTGGCCAGAGTGTTTATCCACAACTCTTGTTTAAAGGGTCCCCACCAGCTTTCGGGAAAGGCTGCTGTGGCATATTTAGGATAAACATCCTTCCCACATCTGAGTCTCGTGCGCAGAAGCACATCCCAGCCTGCACCCTGGAAAGCGGGTTCTGGATTGCAGCCAGCCTTGTGTGTTGATCCTCAAGAGAAGAAGGGGAAGAAGAATGAGGAGGAGGAGGAGGAGGATGAGGAGACAACGTGAAAACAGGCAGCAAGAGTGTGTTAGTTTTCAACTTAGTTTTGAAGTTAGCTTTTCTAGGCAAGATCTCGGAAGGACAGAGGCCACTGGGAAAGGTCCCTTTTGTCGCATGGAAGTCGAAGGGAGCCTGCCGGTCGGTCGGCTGTCCCGGGCACTTCTGTGTCGCCCCGCAGCGTGCTGAGAAAGGGGAGGGGCGGCCCTGCCCCCAGCCTTCCACAAAGGATATGCAAAGCTGTGGCTGCTCCTTGATGGGAACCCTGAACCGGCTGCCACACAATCCAGCCCAGCTGCCAGGAGGCCGGGGCTCCTTTTATGCCCGGATGTCGTGGGAAGAGGCCGAGAGGGAGCGTGCGTTTTCCAGCTGGAATTGGAGGGAGGGGGGAGGGGGTGGGCTGCTCCCGCGCAAGCAGACCTCCAGCAACCACGTGGGCTGGAAGCACAGACGCGAGTGCACAAAATGGCCGGCCCAGGCCAGGCCAGACCGTGGCCCCTCCTGGCCGGCGGGCGTTCTGCAAGGGTGCCGGCAGCGGGAGGGGGGACGCGCCCCAGCCTGGAACGGGGGCTTTCTTCCCCGTCGTCTCCTCCAGGCAGAGGCGGCGAACACCGACCTTGGGCAGCCTTCCCAGGTCAAGTGCCACCCAGATGGGTTGGACACCGGCCGTGCTGCTCGGGACGGTGGGGACTGATGTCTGGCACATCCGGTCCGCACTCAGCTGGGGAAGGCTGATCCTGGGCTGCTCTGCATTGGCCACTTGAGTTGTGAAAGCAGTTTGCACCTTACCTGTGTGTGTGTGTGGCTGTGAAGGCTGCGTGGAATCGCACGGCCTTTGTGTGAGACGGAGGGCTGAGCCCTGCAGGCGCCCCGTGGGCTCGAGTGCCGTCCAGCCGGCCTTGGATGCCCACAGTTTGCCCTGCTTCGGTCGTGGACTTTTTATGGGGGGGGGCGTGTTCCAGGTGTGGGCACCTTTTGCTCGGAGCTCTCCTGTGCTTTCTCACTGGTCCTTTCGTCTTTACTCAGGCTGGAAAAGTCCAGTGGGGGAAAAAACATGAATACCTGCGCAAGGCCAGGTATGGTGGTAGTTTTAACTTTGCCGTTTGCAAAAGGCTTAGCCAAGTATGGTCACCGTTGTGGAACATTTTGAATAGCAAAACGGGGTCATTTGCATGGGGACTTTTTCAGTAAGCTTCAGAAAATATTCTGATGTACTGGAGCAATCTGGTGTAGCATGTTTGTTTTACTTTTTTTGAGGAAATAAAAATTTAAAAAACATTTTTCACCCACAAGAATTTGAGCTGAAATGTTTGAGTAAAAAAAAATAGTGCATACTTAATATGACTTAAATATTCATATGTAGAAAGTTTTCTTGGAATATTAGCAAAATTTTAAGGGCAATGGCTCATATTTCCCTTGTGGTTTAAATATAAGGAAAAAAGCTACATCTGTTGAAATGTTATTAGTTTTAGCAATCCAGTTAACTGCCTGGTATGCTGGGAACCAATTGTGCATTTCACTTGGAGGCTTACAGGTTTTTCTGTGCTAGGGATAATCACCTGAAAAAGTTATTTACAACTTTGTAACTGCCAAACTTTCTAATGCTGCCTTAGTGACTGGGGAACTTTCTCTTTTCTCATGACATCAGATGGAAAAATTTCTGCAGAAACATAAAAGATGGGAGAAATTTCCACCCCACATCACTGCTTACAATGAAAACACGTGTGTCTGTCCTTCTGTGTACTCTTTGGGCAGGCCTTGTGAGACCCAAGAGCGGTTCCGCGTTTTCCTTTCCTTTGTCTCTTCAGATCTGACCCCTACCCAGAGCACACAGGGCTGCCCACCCCTCTCGCCCTCCCCGTTGCCTCTCCTCTTCCTCCTCCCCCAGATCTCAAGCGCTCTGTTTGCTCAGCCGCTCCCAGGAGGCAGGTGCTGCCTCGGGAGGCTCCTTCCCTGGCCCCAAAGCTCGGAAATGCGGGGAAAGGGGCAGAGCCCCAGAGCGGCGTCCACACAGGGCTCCGCAGCACCCGCCCCAGGCTGGGTGGCCGGCCTGGGCGGCGGGGCACCTCCCGTGGGGGTCGCTGGGCTTCCTCCCCAAGCAAACGGCCCCTGCCGCCCAGCTGCCCTCCTGTGCTCTGTAGGTTTCTGGGAGGGCGGGGCGGGGGGGGGCGTTGCAGCCGTCCTCGGCTCGAGCCTTCCTGCCCTTTTTCCTGTCTGAAGCTGCTCATCCGTGAAATCCGGGGGAAGCATCAGGCCGCTGAATCTGTTCTGCTTGACGTGCCGTGAGGCCGCCAGACGGATCCAGGCGCACGGTGGCTCAGCTGGCACAGGCGACCCTGAGAAGTGTGGAAGGGGGCTGGTCACCGGCCCCCGAAGCGCACCCACAGGTCCTTTCGCACCCGGGCGTCCCCTCCTGGTATTCCCCCAGACGTTCTTTTTTAGCAACCGGTGGGGGGACAGAGGACACCCTTGGTTGCTGGGAGCCGGTAATCCTTACTGATCTTCTGCCACTTGCCAGCAATCTCTCTCGTTCCAGATCGCTCAGGGATGGGCCAGAGGGCCAGGCCAACCTTGCTCCTGCCCCTGGTTTATGCAGGGGGATCCCTGGGCCGTCCATGGCTGCTGGGCTCACGTGTTCGCTTTTCCCCTTGTGCCCCTTCCCTAAGATCTGATACCCTGGCATGGGGCTTCGGGGACCCCTCCACTCATCCCCTCCCTGTAGGAACAGACTCCATGCTGGAGAGGGGAGCAGGGGGAGGAGGAGAAGAGACCAGAGAGGGGGCTCTGGGTGGGCAGCAGTCTTGCTGTAGAGGTGGCTGGTCCTGGAAGGGCCTGCTCGTGAGGAAGGGCCTGCTCAAGGCAGGGAGAGGGAGCCGCTGGGGGAGTTAGAAGGGTAAACTTGAAGGCAGCTTTTGATTTCGAATGTGCATCTGACGTAGACCTCGGGTTTCCCTGGAGCAGAATTTGGGGAGATGGGATTCCTGCTGGGCAAGCTTTTTAGGCATGGTGGGAAATTCTTGTAATGCAAGTTGTGTCCACTGACCTGGATCAGTGTGAGAGCAGGGGAAAGAATTTGGAGGAGGAGGAGGAGGAGAGCAGTGGTGCCTGGAGTGTTCCTTGGACAAAGCAGAAATATTCCTGGAATGGCGGCCAGCACTGGATGCCTTGAAGGCCGAGGACCGGTGCTGGGGCTCATCTGGTGCAGCCATCGCACGCATCCTGCAGCTGGTGCCCAGCCGTGTGGCCCCCAGGGCTGGCAAGCTTCTGCTGGAGCTGCCAGCAGAATTTGGCTGGAAGCGAAGCCAAGGCTGCGGGCTCCTTAGACAAGCGGCAGAGGCGGGCAGAGGAGGCCAGGCCGTGCTGTGAGAAGGCCTTTGGCTCTCACGGGGGGCTGCTGCTCCCCGACTCTGTTGCAAGGCCGGGAGCTTCCCTCGCAGACCTCTCGCCGCACCGGGTCGCCTTTGGAACCAGCCGGCGCAAACAGCCCTGCGGGACCCGCTGGCCTTTCGGGCCGGAGCAGCAGTGCTTGGCGTCCTTTTAGCTCTCTCGAACTTGGAGCGAGGAAAGCTGCTGGCTCACATCTCTCCGTGGCTTTCAATGGAAGCTTTGCCTTTGAAGCTGCGTAGATCTGCCACGGGAGGACGGTGACCCGTGCCGGGGATCAGCGCGTTGGTGACAGCCGCCGCATCTGTCGTCAGATAAAGCGCCAAGAGGCCCAAGCGAGTCGGATGGAGCGCATCTCCCGGGCAGCCTGCTCACGCCAGCTGCTGCCGGCCCAGATGGATCCTCTGGCAGAGTGGCCGCCCTCCTCCCTCTCCTGGCTAAAGGTCACTTTCGTCATTCTTCCTGGGGCCCGGCGACATCTGCAGCAGTGGCTTCCTTCGGCGCGCTGACTCATCCGCTCCCAGCTGTCCTTCGGCCGGGAGAGCCGCGCTGCTTCCTCGAGGACGGAGCCGCCTCCGTGCGGGACCCGCAAGGCCATGAGCGCCTGGCGCTCTGCAGCGCTCCGCTGTCTCCTCGTCCTGCCCCAAAACAGTGCTGTGGCGAGGCTCTCCCCAGCTTGTCTTGAGGCACGTGCGCAAAGGGCGACAGTTGGCAGACCTGGGCAGAGTTGCCGTGGAGCAACATTTCCCTCAGACTTTCCCAGAAGTCCCTTGGGGGGCAGCGAAGAACGAAATAATTGGCTCTCCTTCCCATTTGGCCCCCCACCCCAGGCTCACATGGCTCTGCCTCGGCGGGGCCTCGGGTCACATTGCTGCGTTCTGGCCCGGCTGCCGTGCAAAGAGCCAGTTGCTTCAGCCGCCCATGAAACGGGGCGCCGGGAGCGAAGACGGCGAGGTGAATGGCCTCTCGCCAAAAGTGCCGCCAGCAGAAGGTGCCTGGCTCAGTTGTGACCAAGGAAGGCCCTTCAGGACGTGCTGCCGGAATAGTCTTGGCTCTGAGGGATGGAACGTCTCATCTGGGGTCCCGTGGCAAGAAATGCTTCCTCTGCTGCGTCGGACTTTCAGCCCTCCTAAATTCTACCATCTTTCCAGCTAGAGTGAAATTTACTGCCATTTCCTGTGAGCTTGTTTTTCTTCTCATAAATATTCAGAACCGGAGACAAGCGCTCGGAGAAGAGCGGCAAGCTGGGTGTCGCCTCTGAGTCCGCCTCCCCCAGCCGGGCGCTCACTGGAGCCGGGACTGCGTGGTGCCGCCGGCCACGGGGATTTGGCACAAGGGCAGCTGAAGCCCGGCACACCTGCAGAGCGCCCGGTTGGGGAAGGCCGGCCCAGGAAGGGCCAGGAATGCGGCAGCCCCACCTTTGTGCCATGATGCGCCTGTGAGTGCGTGTTTTGGTCCTTCAGATCTGAACTTCTCAAAGCTTGGAGCCCCCCCCCCCCCGCCCCCGCTTCCCCCTTCTCTCTCTGCCCCGTTGTTACTGGAGCCGGCTCAGCCACGCTCTGCTTTTGCAGCCCTGGCCCAGCTGGTGACCACATCCTCCCTGGGGGTGGAACGAGGGGGCCCTCTTGGCTCCGGGCCGTCCCCTTGCAGTGGCCATGTGGGGGCTCTCTTCCGGGGGCTTTGGGCCCAGCTTGGTTGCACGAGGTGCGGGGTGGGGAGCGGCCAGAGACAGACAGCTGCAGCTCCGCATCTGGCCGGCCTGTGTGACCAAAGCATTCCAGGTGCACATCTGGAAATTCAGTTGACACACATCTGGTTTGCAAGTGGAGGACGTCGACTCCTCTCCGAATTCGCCCTTTGAACTCCCAGCGTGGTAAAACTGAGTCTGCACAGCTGGGTTAGGGCGCTCCCAGCTGCCTGTGCCAGCGTGGTTAGCTGTGGGTGGGGGACTGGCCGATCCGGGTGCTTGACCACGCGGTGGCTCTGGGCCTGTCACAGACACTCAGCCTGCCCTACCCTGCAGGGTTGTTGTTGTGGGGATGCAATAGGGTAGAGGACTTCTTTGGGGAGGTTTTTTTGATGGATTGATTTATTTTATATACCATTCAACAGCCATGAATGGTTCCCGGAACAGTTTACAGAAAAGCAGCACTAAAAATATGGATGCTCATAATTACATGCCAGCATCCAAGAACAATTACATCAGTAAAAACAATAAAATAAACCCAATCACAAGGGCCATTTTGAATAAATTTTTAACTATCGGCCACCAACCCACCCACCTCTTGACCTTACCCACCCACATATTAACGGTGGTCACAAGTTCACAACTCGGCTTGACACAACAGTGAGAACAAGTTTAAATAGTTAAATGAATTCAAATAATCAAATAAGAAGCAGAGTAAGATTAAATAAGTACACAAAAATAAAAAGAAATCTCCCACACACAGTCCCGAGTGCCTTTGCAAAAGGAATGCCTAGATGCAAATACGAAGCGAGAGTTTCCTGGACATTTTGCATGTTGAAGATGCAGATCCAGATCAGTATCCATGTTAGGACAGTGTGAGCCATCTTGGGTTCCTCGCAAGAAGAACTGAGGCAGGCTATGAATGTAATATATTCGGGAGGAGGAGGAGGAGTCATGAAGCGCATTTGGGCCAGAACTGCAGTGGCGGCGCCCGCGACGATACCGTGGGGTCCAGAAAGCCCATGATGTGCCTGCAGAGCCGCCACAGGTCGCCTCGCCCGGCTCATTGCAGCTCGCCAAGGGTTGGGCAGAGGCCCACGTGACCTGCAGGCTTGGTCTGCCCAGAGCGAGGGAGGACGCCGCAAGCCCGGCTGTTGGCGTTCAGGCCACTTGCCTCCCCGGCCAAGAGAGGAGATGGCCACCGGCCCCACGTGGCGTGGCCCCCGCCGGGGTCTGCCAGCCCCCATCCCTGAGCACCCATGCATAGACTTGTAGGTGTCTCCAGAGACACTGAAGTGTGTATTTTATTTCATTTCATTTCTGCATCCCTGTGCTTTACATTTTGGGGGGGGTGGAATTGTGGTGTGAGGCTATTTCTTTTAACCCTTATTTGTGTTTTTAGTATTTTACTGTTTGAAGGCTTGAAAACTTGATGAAAAGAGAGCTTTGTTATAGGACAACTTACGAGCCTAATTTATTGATCCTAATTGAAACGATATCTGACGAAGAGGCTGTGTCTGCAGAGCTTCTGCCGTAAGAAATATGCTAATCTGACGAGGTGCCACAAAATTCCTTGTTTTTGTCGCACCAGACTAATGTGGCCACCTGTCCGAATGAGACTGGACTGTGGTTCTGTAATGAATCACCACTGACATTATTAGTATTTTTATTACTGCTGCTCCTGGCCAGTTTCCCACACACATTAGATCAAACAAGCAAGAACTGAGTGGCAGTTCTTGGCTTTTTCCCACTTGTGCTTTAATACGGACAGTGAATTTTGCTTCTACTTCAGCCCATCTCTCCAGATGGTCCCAGACCGTTCTCTTGTGAGGGGGACTTCCTTCTTGCCAGGCTGATCTTGGACCCGCAGGGTTTCGACCGCCCCCACACGCTCTGTTCCCATACCAGACGAGCCCCGTGGGCTTTCTGAAATAGAATCCCTTGGCTTCGGAAAGGCACTCTGTGTGTGTGTGTGTGTGTGTGTGTGTGTGTGTGTGTGTGTGTGTAGGGGGGCGTGACGTCCCTCTGCACACCCTCTCTTGCACAGGAAGAGGTATCTGCTCCCCGCATGGCAGTGATGCAGTTTGCTTCTGAGCTTCCTTGACTGCATTTCGGAAAGCTCTGCTCACGCCCCGCTCAGAGACAAGCAGTGCTCCGTGGCCATGCAAGCCAGAGATTTACGGAGCGGGAACGGCCCCCCGGCCCCCGTGGCACAGTCCAGGGGAGGCGTTTCTTCAGATACGGCCCCAGCCAAGCTGCCGTGCAGCTGCAGTGGCCGCCCCCGAGCGCCGTCTTTCTCGGGGGCCAGCTGCAGGCGTGCCGGGACCCCGGCCTGAAGGCACACGCTCCGTGGGCAGCCAGCAGCTGCGGAAGCCACCCTTGGCCTGCCACGTACGGTGGCCTGGCGCTCCTTCTGCACGCTCGCTTCACCGTGGCGCTGGGTCCAAGCTGCTCTTTCTCTTTCTCACCAGCTTCTGGTTTTGAGTTTTGGGAACAGCAGCAAGGAGATATTCTCTGGGGAAGGCTTGCTGCGCGTTCGGTGGGGGGGGGGGGTTAAAAAAAACCCCAAACCCTAACCCAGGGAAACCCACAGTTGATCTCCTAGGGCCTCGTTTCAGTCCCCTGCAGACCGCTTGGGCCCGTGTGGGGCGCTGCCGGTCCCCACAGAGACGCTTTGGGGAACTCAGCCGTCCTCCCCCGGACGCGTGCCCCAAGGGACCGGTGTCTGCGTGGGCAGATGCAGGCAGGCAGCGGGCAGAGGGGGACGGGTTCCCAGCGCGAGACCCCTCCTCGCTCTGCAGGAAGCAGCCTTCCTGACAACAGATGCTTCGGCTGCTATTTCGGGAGTCTGTCTTGGTTTATTTATTTATTTAAGGTATTTTTATCCTGCCTGTCAGCCAAAAAAGACTCTCGGAGCAGCTAGCATAGAATCCGTGAAAGAGGACAGACTCTGACTGCAGGTTTGCAGCCTGAGGAGACACAGCACATGAGGAAAGTGGCACGGGAGGGAAGAGGTGGGGGAGATGGGACCGCAGCCCCGCAGCCTCTGGGCTGCCCCCTTCCCCAGAGGCAGCGAGCCTGCAGGCACGAGTGGCGGAGGAGCTGGGCAGGGGCAGGCCTTGCCCCCCTCCTGCTGGAGGGCTCCTGGGGGCAGCTGGTTTGCCCCGTGCGAACAGAGTGCCGGACTGGGTGGACCCCGGTCTGACCCCACAGGGCTTTGCTCGATAGCCTTGGCTGGAATAAGATCGATCGATCGGCAGATGGAGAGCTAAGGCAGCAGCCAGCCTGCGCAAGCTCACGCCCGACTGGGGCGGAACTTCTGCCACCTGCTGCTTTGCGTTCCTTCTCTGCAGAACCGAGCAGAAGGGCGGCCTGGATCAAAGCCGCTTGGCGCTTTGCAGCGGGTCCTCCAGGGCTTCTGCCTCCCGGAACTTTAACGAGAGCGAGGAGGCCCGTCTCTCTCAGCCTCGGCATTCCTCCTCCCTAAAATCAGAAGGCTGATTGCTTGCTTTTGACCTGGACTCGGTTCAGTGCTGCTGCCCCTTTCAGAGAGCAGTTCCGGGGTCCCCGATCCCCGGCAGTTCTGAAGTTCGTTGGTATAGATGTGCCGGGGTGTGGCTGAGGTCCGTGAGGTACCATTCCATGTCCTTGGCATTTCCGTGCACAGGAAGCCGGCGAGGTGCGCAGCCCGCTGTCCGCCCTGGAGCATCAAGGAGGCGCTGCTCCTGTGTGGTTTAGCATCGGTCACTGCGCCCTTTCAGGGCTCGGCAGATCGTTAGGCGCAGGTGCTTGAGGTGATGCAGGAGCAAGGGGATTCTGTCGCCCAGCTTGCGCTGAGGGCCAGGAGCCTTGGGAACGCCACACGATGCCCCAGTTTGATATCCCGTCAAAACAGGACCAGATTAAACGTAAACAGCTCCCTTCCCTGCCTAGTGGTTTGAACTGAGGTTGCTGAGCTGTCCTGGACAGGTGAGCCTTTGCTGTGCTTCCGAAAGACACCGAGCTGGACTTGGGGGCCTCCCCAGGGAGGGAATCAGGCCTGGCGGATCCTCTGCTCGTCAGAGAGGGCTTCCGAAGCCGCTCTCGGCTGGGCCTGCAAGGTTTTGGCCCCCGTGCAGCACGGGGCGCCTGCCTCCTTCCTGTGGCCACTCCGTGTGTCTTGCAGGGAAGGCGAGGGGCTGCTGGGGTGTCCCCGCCAGGGGGGCTCGCTTTGGCCCAGCTGGGCAGCAACATGGGGCGGGGGGGGCGGGGAAGGCAGGCTCTTGCCCAGCCCAGCGCTGCAAAGTGCTTAACCACAGCACTTTCCAGGTTTTGCCTGCCCTCCTCTTTTGGGGGCACCCCCTGCCCAGGGCAACCCCACCATGTGTGTGCCAGGCCTCAGATAACTGGCCGCAGAAGAAATCGGGCAAAATTGGAGCGGATGGGCAAAATGCCCAAAATTCCACCTTTGGGCAGAGGCTGCCTCTGCTCTGACGGGCTTCATCTCGGGAGTGCAATGGATCACGTGAGCACCCAGCCCCGGACGGCTCCCCCGCCCCCCCCAGCTGCCTTTCTTTAAAGCTCTGAATATTATCCACAGACAATGCAAGCAAGACATTAGTATTTATTTCCACAGTTTGCCCTGTAAAATAATTCCTTTTTTCGCCTTCTCCTTGAAACTGCTTAGGCTGTTCCGCTTTTGGACTTGTGCGCGATGCCTGCAAAGAGCAACAACTTGTGTGTTGTGGGGCAACGTGGCGCGTTGTGTGTTGGGGTGGCTTCTGCCGCCTGCGGTGGCTGGAAGAGTTGTGGGCGGTGGAGCGAGGCGCCCGGCTCGCGCCAGGTGGCTCGCCCTCCCCGCAGCTCTCGTAACCCTCCTCTGCCTGCTTTTTCTTCACAGTGTGCCGAGATTTTGCGGTCTTGGAAGATCACACCTTGGCCCACAGCCTGCAGGAACAGGAAAGTAAGTCTCGCCTGGCCAGCCGCGCGCAATTCCTTTGCCCTCCGTCTGTGCTCTGCATCTTGGCTGGTTTTCTTTGTGGTCTGCGCTTCCTTTATGACTTGGCTCTTCTGGATCTGCTGCTCCGGGGCAGGGACGGGACCGGCCGCTGGAACCCTCTTGCCTCATCCAGTTAAAGAGGGCGCAGCCGCCTGTGCGGCTTCTAGCTGCGGGGCGTGCAAAATCACGTCCGGGGTGGCTCACGCTGTCGAGAGCAGGCCTGGACCTGCTCCGTGCTCGGCGCCCACATTCGCGGGAGCACGTGTGGTGCCGTAGTGAGCGTGTTGGGCCAGGGCTCCGGAGAGCCAGGTTCTAGTCCTCGCTTGACCAAGAAGCTCGAGGAAGACTTTGGCCCAGTCGCCAACTCTCAACCCCACCTCCTCACAGAGGTGTCGTGAGGACGCAGTGCGGAGGAGCTGGCGGAAGCCGCTTGGCTCCTTGCAGGGCGTTTCTGTCCCCTTGCCCTGCGGTACCTGCTGCCTCTGATGCGGGAGGCGTCCCTCAGGGCCAGCAGCCGCCGGCCGCCGGGACAGGCTGGTGGCCCCCGCCCAGCTCTTTCCTGACTGGCCTTCCTCTCCTTGCCCCCCCGCAGTCGAGCACCACCTGGCCACGAACGTCCAGCGCAACCGCCTGGTGCAGCACGACCTGCAGGTGGCCAAGCGGCTGCAAGAGGAAGAGGAACGCACGGCCCGCGCCCGCATCCAGGAGCACCACAAAGACCTGTGAGTGTGCCGGTGGGGGCGCCTCAGCTGCGTGGCGCAGGGGGGAGGAGCTGCTGCCCGCCTGGGGAGGGCTGGCTGGGGGCGTCTGCGTCTGAGGGGCCGTTCCAGCTCCCCTGGCCCAGCGCTGGGCGGCATGGTGGCCGGGGAGCCCTGTCGAGCCCTCTTTGAGAAGGGGGAACGTGAGGGACCTGCAGGCCCAGAGGAAGGGGGTGGGGGGCATCAGACCCCCGTGCGTGGTGAGGAAGCCCGGAACTGTGGGGGGCATTATGGGGGACCCTTGGATGACCTCATCGTGCAAGCAGAGCATTCCAGACCCCGCCGGAGGGATGTTCTGCGTGTGATGCAGAGCTGCTCCCGGGGCCTCAAGTCTTTGCTCGTGCATTTCCCCTCATTCAGTTCAGCAGATCCCGGAAGGACGAACAGGAAAAACGGAGTGGGTGGCACCCTCTTACCTTAGCTGCTGCATGGGCATATTGGCCGCGTTTGCGCAGGCGGGGGCCGAGACGGGTTGGGGGAGTGCCGGCTCACCTGAATCAGGTGGGTGCTGCCATCTGCAGCCACCGGTCCCCGGCTTGCCGCTCTAGCCGGTGAGGGGGTTTGGCAAACCAAGGGTGGGTTGTCTGCGGTGTCGCCCAAACTGGGGATCCTGCTTGTTTCTCCCAGGCAAGCCATGGTTGCAAAGCAAGGTTTATTCTTGGTTTGCGCAGCGTGGCTTGTCTGGGAGCAAGAGGGTCAGTTGACACACACTCCCGGAGGAAGAGGTGAGTTCGTGCATCCCTCGGTGTCCTCTCACCCCGTCCGTTCGGCCCCACTGACCTCTGCCCGCTGCTCTCCCCTGCGCCTTTCAGGGAGCGGCAGGACTGCGAGATGGCGCAGGAGATCCAAGTCCGGCTGGTCATCGAGGCTGAGCAGCGGCGCCGGCAGGAGGAGGATGACGAGGTAGACCCTGAGGCCGCGGGCGGAGGGAGGTGCTCCGTCTGGCCCAACAACGCAGCGGCCATCTCCAGAACGTGGTTTCGCGAGGAGCTGTGCGAAGGGAAGGCGCTGTTGCTGGGTGGGGACCCGTCCCGAAGGGCCAGAGGGCACGTTTCGAGGGGTGGCGGGGGTGCCGGAAAGGGATGAGCCAGCTCCCAGCGAGATGTGCTAGAAAGGCTGCCCTGTGCGCACCCAGATCCTGGAAAGCGGCAAATAAAATGGGGAGAGGCCTGGAGAGGCCCTCAGGAAATAAGCGCCCACCCCCCTTCAGGACATTGCTCGGATTCTGCAGCAGAAGGAACTCCAGGAGGAAAAGAGGCGGAAGAAGCCCCACGCTGCGCCCCCGCAGCACGGCGCTCACGATGAGAGCCACCACCCCGAAAGCAGAGGTAAGCGGAAGCGGCGGGTGGGGGAGCAGTGGGCTGGGGGCCTCGCTGTCCTGCCCTCTGGCCCGGGCGGCAGTCCGGGGTGGTGCTGGGGCTGCTTTCTCGTGAGACAGCCTGAGAGGCGGTTGAGGGGGATGCCCGCCAGGGCCGCACGCTGACCGGCGCTCCTGTGAGCTTGTCCCTGGCCCAGGCTGGGGTCGATGGAGGAGGGCAGGCCTGCCCGGGGGCCGATGCGGCTTTGCCCCTGGAGTGCTCCGGGCGGATAGGGCATCTGGGGGACCTTGCGCCGATCCCAGCTCTGCCCACGAGTGGCAGCGGTGGGCATGCTCTGCTTTCGCGGTGGTGGTGCAGACCCAGAGTGGATCGTGGGTGAGGAGGCCGGAGGCGCGGGCTGGGAACATGCGCCCGCTGATCCTGGACGCATTGCGCTTGCCGAACTGCCTTCTGATCACTGCCAAATGTCACCGTGTGGCGCGATTGCCACCCAGCCTGGAAATCGCAGGGGCAGAAGCCGCTTCCCGGATCGTCTTCTCTTCTCTGAGGCACCTTGAGATCAAATGAACCACCGTCCTGTGGATTTCTGTGATTACGACGCCGGGCACTCGCTTTGCTCTCTGCTGGCGGCGGTTCCTCTGGTGCACACCTGTCCTGCACACCCCTGCGCGCTCCCCAGCTTCGCCTCTGGGTCTGGGGAGCAGCAGTTGCCGGGGCCCGGCCTGCTTTGGGTGCTTTGGCCCCCCGCCCGCCCGGAGCGCGGGGTGGCCGTCCTGCCTGCCGTGCTGCTTCAGCTGCACCTCTCCAGGACACGGGGCTTCAGCTGCGGGGAAACGGCCCAGGGGCGCGGTGTGAGCACCATGCAGAGCCAAGCTTCCTGGTGCGGGAGCTGCCTTTTGGTGGGGTCCCTGGGAGGGCCCCTGGGGAGCTGCTGCAGCCTGGGAGGGGCCTCCACGTGCAGCGCTGCTGCCTGGGCAGCGTTCTGGGGTGGGGAGCTCGCAGCGAGAGCCTTTCCTCCCATGGCAGGGATGGGCCAGCTCCCGTGCCGTTTCCACTGTACGGGGCGTCCCTCGAATTCGGCGCGCTGGTGGCCTGCCTGCACCTCGCAGCCAGGAAGGCCATGCCCCGACGGGTGGAGGAGGCCCCGGATCTGATCCCCAGCAGAACCTCTGGGCCTGGCGAGGAAAGACGTCCTGCCTGGAGACCCGGAGAGCTGCTCCCAGCGAATGCAGACGGTCCCTGCCCGGACAGACGGCGAGGAAGGCCCGGGGTTCAGCCTCCCACACCTCCAGAGGACAAGGACCGGCGGCAGATGGCAAGGTGGTCCCCTGCCTGCTGTGATCCTGGGAAGCAGCTGCCAGTCGGAGGAGGCGGCATGGGGGTGGACGTGCCACGGCTTTCGCTGCTGCCCTCTTGCGCCGCATGGCTTTTGCCCTAACCTCGGGTGCCTTGCGGTGGTCCTCGTGCTTTCCTCCATCTTGCCTGCTCTGCTGCTATTTCGGGGGGTGCCTGCCCGCCTGCCATGTGTCCCCTGGCCTTCGTCCTGCTCCCCGTTGCGCACCGTTGCACAGGCCTGTGCCTGCCCTTGGCCCCTGCCACTAACCCCGGCCTCGTCTGTGTGCTCCGTCCCTTGCCCAGAGCGCTCGTGCCGCAGCCCCCGGGAGCCGGCCCCGGAGCAGGCGGCTTCTCACGCCCGGCGGGCGAGAGACCGCCAGAGGGCCCCCCCACTGCTTTCGGAGGGGCTTGACCTGGAGGTTTTGGGCAGCTCTTCTGAAGTGAGGAAGGCCCGCAGTGGCCGGAGATGCGGCAAAGAGAAGCCGGACGGGCAGCCAAGCAGCCGGGAGAAGCCTCGGAAGCTCGCTGCAGACGTGGCCGATGAGCGCATCAGCGGCGGTGAAGCCAGGACCAGAGGTGGCGGGGAGAGGAAGCCAGCCAGCCGGGAGAGACCCCTGGGGCCCTCTTCGCCCGCCCGGGGTGGCGGAGGCAGCCGGGAGAGGCGGCCACGCAGCCGGGAGAGGCCGCCCCCTCTGCGAGACCGGGAGGGCGAAGTCGGCCACGGCGACCGTCGGCTTCGGGAGAGGTGGTCGCCTGGCCCAGAGAAGGCTCCGAGGCCCCCAGACCCGGTGGGCGACGTAGAGGAGAGGCGCTCTGACCGACACGGCAGCGGCAGCGGTGGTGGCTCGCCCACCCCAGACCGGCGGGGGCGCCTGCCCCGAGAGGATCGGCCCTCCCCGAGGCCCCCCTCCCGGGACCCCAGGCGTCCGGACTCAGAAGCAGCCCCCCGGCGAGGGCACAGGCGGGACACAGAAGGAGAGCGTGACGGAGCGAGCGATGGGCTACACGGCGCGCCCTCCCGAGAGTCCCCCCGGGGATACCCGCGCAGTCCAGGTAACCGGGTGGCGGTGGCGGGGCGCTCTGTGCCCGACTCCGGAGCACGCCGGCTCGTCGCTAAAACCCACAGACCTCGGCGGCTGCCTTAATGTGGAAGCGCTTCCTGCTTATGCGTTCTGGAGCGGCAGAAAGCAGATCCACACTCTGTCTGTGCGTGTGCATCAGAGAGGGAGAGCGTGCGGAGGAGCACACATGAGGACCGGGAACCCGCTAGATGCAAATGTGGAGGTGATCTCTGCAAAATATCACGGTCAGATTTTGGCTGCGGCGGCCCAGTCGCCTTCGTTCCGAGGCAAGAACTGCTTGTTGCTTCACAGCTTGGGGTGGGGGTGGGGGTGGCAGGAGCCCTTCCCGTTTCGGCCGCCCACCACGCTGCGGCTTGGTCGGCAGAGCACAGGGACGAGGGGGGCGTGAAGGGGGGCAAGGCAGATGTTCCAGTATTTGCGCCTTCTGGGCAGGAGGAGGACTGCTCCTGTCTGGGCCAACTCCCGGACTGGGCTGGGTCCCTGGTGCCTATGGATTTATATTTTATTTATTTATATTGCCATTTATATCCTGCCTTTTTCCTACAAAGGGCCCAAGGCAGCTTACACCATTCTCCTCCTCCATCTTATCCCCACAACAACCACCCTGCGAGGTAGGCTGGGCTGAGAGCCTGTGACTGGCCCAGAGCCACCCAGTTGGGCCCCATGGCTGAGCGGGGACTCGAACCCGGATCCTCTGAGTCCCAGTCCCTTCCTCTGAAGCACTATGCCACACTGGGGCATCATGTGCAAGCGACAGTTTGATCTGCTCCCCCAGCCTGAAAGAGGCCCTGCTGAACCCCTGCCTCCCAAGAGCAGCCCCGGGGTGCCGCTCGCGCCTGCTGCTGCAGCTTTCTTTCATACTGCGGTCACAGTCTTGATTTAGAAGATTTACATACCATTTACCTCATTTTAAAAAAACTAAGCAGTTAAAAAATAAGTGCGTTAAACTGCTTTGTAGTACGCATTATATTCGCTCAGAGAGATATAAAGATGGATGAAAGCCCAGAACCGAAACACCCGCAGTGCCCGGAGGGGAGCTTGTCCATGGCAGGAAAACCCACGGTCCGCACTGTGCGTCCAAGTGGCCGCCTTCCCAGAGGCCGCCATCGGCGCAGCCTTGGGCAGCCTGCGATTCGAGGGTGCCTCCCAGAATCTAGCAGGGAGAGCGCCGCCAGGGTCCCGCAAGGCCATCAAGTCCACCCCCTGCTCAGGGCAGGATCCCAGGGATGGTTCGGGGCCGCTGCTCACGGCAGGGAGGTGGCTCGGGTCGGGTCGGGTCAGTCCTGGCGGCACGATCCCCGGAGGCCGACGAGGAAGACGGTGAGGAGGGCCGAGCGGTCCTGGCGGCTGCCTTCTCTGGCCGGGACCCTGCAGGCGCTTGGGCCACAGCTTCCGTTGTGCCCTGGGGCCAGGGCCACCGCGGGGCCTGGGAGCACTGCGGGCCAAGCGTCACGGGCGCCTCGCTGGGGAGTCTGCTCGCGGCCCATAGCTGGAACTCGTCCTTGCTGCTAGCTCTCGGATGCATTTCCCAGGGAGAAGGCAGTTGCTGGCTGGTGGGGGGCAGAAGTGGGGGGCGCTGGGCTTGCGTGGACCCCCCCAACCATCACTCAGTGGCAGGGGGAAGCTGCGGGGAGCTTCCTTGTGCTGTGCGGCTCATGGTCACGCACCCCCTCCTCCCTTCCCAAGTCCCCCAAGCGAGCGGCCATCACCGCCTCGTGGGGAGTTCCAGCGATCGACTGGGTCTTTTAGGCGTCCCCAGGGCTCAAGGAGGGGCCGGGGGCTCCACAGAGCCCCCCACCCTCCCCTCGCCTCATCCTGCCAGGAGCGGGCCAGATGGGCCCCCTGTGCCGCACGGTGCCGCTTGTCGCTCCTCCTGCGGCCCCCCCTGCAGGTGCAGGGCGGGCGGGCGGCTGGGTGCGCTGCAGGTGTTCTGGCGGCGGTTGCCAGGATCCCTCAGCCCCACTGGCTGGGACTTAGGGGTCTCGTCCCAGCATCTGGAGGACGCAGTTTGCCTGCCCCCCTTCTGCTGGGGCCTCGCTCGTGCACTGGCCCCCTGCCCAGCTCTGCTCGCCGGCCCCCCAGCCACAACTGGGCTGCCCTGCGAGGCCCGTCGGGGGCTGCCTCGCCTTCCCCCGCGCCCGGATGCTCTCAGGCCATCTCGTTGCCATGTCGGGCCAATTAGCGCAAGGCCCGGCCGTATCTTTCCATTCCCGCCTCTGCTCTGCTGCGTGCGCAGCGCCTTCCGGGCCTGAAATAGCTCGTGTGTCTCATCTCCCCGTGGGTGCTGCTCGCGGCGGCCTGCCCGTCGTGACTGGGCCCTGCCAGGCGTGCGCACAAGGCGCATGCAAGCCCCGTTCGCCTGCCCCTTCTGCGCCGAGCGGGCGCCAGTTTCTTTCCAGGATTGCTTATTGAACGGCCACCGGCTCCTTCCGTGCGCCAGATGTTGCCGTGCGCCCCACTTTCGGCGTGACGTTGGGGCGCGCATTCCGGGGGCCCAGCCCTGTCCCCGCAGCTGCTTCATGCAGCCCAGGGCATTTCCGCCTCCGCCCCCCACCCACCCCACTGGCAAGCCCCGGGCTGCTCCGGGGAGGTTTGCTGGCGTGGGGAGGCTGCTCAGATGTGGAGGAGGAACTGGGACTCTCTCCGAATGTGGCCGTGTTGCTTCCGCTTCCGCTTCCGCCAGGCACGTGCTCCGGTGCCTCCTGACAGGAGGGACGTCACCGGTTTGGCTTGGCGGAAGGGCCTCTGCCCGCCACCTCAGGGGGGGCCTGGCGAGTGTGAGGCGGGTGGGACAGTCGGGGTCTCTTTAGCCGGACCAGGAGGCGGCCAGCTGGGAAGCTGTTCCCGGGGGGGCCCCGCGCCGCGGTTCCTGTCCCGGCTGCATGGAGCGGAGCGCTCTTCCGCTCCCCAGAGGCTGGCTCGCTCTGCCAGGGCGCTCAGCTCATGCACCTCTTGCAGGGCCGCACGTGGCTTGACCTGGGCGCTTGGGGGGGCCTCCAGCCGGAGTGGGGTGCAGCGAGCAGGGGCCAAAGCCAGCCTCCCTCCCCGCTTTTGCGCCGACTCGCAGTCTCGCTGAAGCGGATGGGGGAGGCGGCAAAGCAGAGGGGGCCTTCCTGGTCAGCCCCCCGAGTCAGGCTGTCCCTTTCTCCGAGACGCCGGCTGCTCCTTGCCGTCGCCCGGAGCAAGGCTCGCGGCTCTGGAAGCCGCCAGGCACAGTCCCTGCTGGGCCCCTTTTGGGGTCCCCTCCCGTCCGGGGCTTTGCTTTCCCCCACTGAGTGCAGGTGGGCAGGGGGCGCTCACCTGCGAGTCACGTCTGCCTGCCTGCAGCATGAAGGCGGGAGCAGCAGGTGCTCGTGCCGCTGCTGTTGCTGGGGCCTTGCACGCAACCCCGCCGTTCGCCCTCCTGCTCGCAGGGTCCGCCTCCTCTCCATTTTAGTGCCAGAGCAACTGCCCCTGAGGCAGGGGGGCCCAAGGCCCCTGACTCGGCAGGGGCTCGACCCTGGATTTCCTGAGTCCCCGCCAAACACTCTCACCACTAGGCCCCTCTGCCCCTCTGTTTAATCTAGTTGCAAGATGCTCTGTAGATGCCAAGCCACCCTTCCCAAATGTGTGGGATTGCCATGCCCATCATTCCCAGGTGGCACAGCCTGGCAGCACAGCTGGGGCCGCCAGGTGTGGAGGGCCTTTTCCGTGAGGCTGTGCGGCTTAAGATTGCTCTCCGGATGCTGCCTGGGTCCTGGCTGTTTCGCTGTTTGGGGCTGGGTGGGGGGTGCGCAGGCCAGAGGGGGGCAGCACCCTGGGGCTCTGAGCACCCAGCGGCCACTCGGCGCACTGGCTGGGTGTGTGCAGCGTGAAAACACTCGCCTGCCGGGGGAGAGGCTGCTGGAAGCCAGAGGGAGGCAGCGAGGGCCCTGCCCCCCAAATATTCCGGGCTGCCGGAGCGCCCCAGGATTGCTGGGCTCACAGGATAATGCTGGGTGGTGCCCTGATCTGCAGGGGTGCCTGACGGGGCCCTGGGCACACAGGGCCTCTTCGTGAGAGGCCCCAGCAAAGGGCACTCTCCAGACTGAGGTGCTGGGTGGCTTGCTCCACTCGGCTGGCCTTGGGCTTGAGAGGCCGCTCGGACCCGCCATTTGCCCCTTTTCCGGGGAGGATGGGAGCCTCCGGGCAGGCTGCCCGCGGTCCTTGCTGCCGTGCTCCACGCAGGGCCCGCCCCAGCTCCTGCACGGGGTGTGGTGGAAGCCGCGGCCGTGTGCATGCGGAAGCCCTGCGACTCACCCCGGGGCTGGCCGGCGTTTGCAGCGCTGCAGGCAGAGCCGCGACGAGACCCTCGTCTGGGGACCGGGCTGTCTCATGGCAGAGCATCCCGTGCTGAAGGAGCGAGGTGGGAAGCTGGCGTGGGTCCCCTGCCCCGGGGCCCAATGGAGCCAGCCACGCCCTCGCGGGTCCCTGGGTGGCCGGTCCCCCTTTTCCCGGCCATCTGGAGCAGGTGAAGTGCCGCTTCTGGGGCTCCGGCGCTGGCAGCGAGCGCCTGGAGCTGGCGTGGGCCCGTGTCTCTGGGATTTGGGCCAGACTGGACGCACGTGGCCTCTGGCCAGGGCCACTGCTGCATGCGGCCCCCGAGCCGGGGGCCCGGCTGCCTCACCCCGGCTTAAAGGCCGCACACCGCTCCATCCTGCAGCCAAAGGTGACTGAAGGTAGAACGAGATGTGCAAAGTTTCAGCCGGCCGGCGTCGTTTGCGCGAAGGTGCTACCCTGGCGCGGCGCTCGAAACGGTCGGGTCGCCCTGGATTTGGGCCTCGCAGTCTTTACTTTCCAGGAGTGAGAAATGTGCCTTGCCGTTTCGCAGGGACAAAATCAAGGGGGACAAAAGATGCTGTTCACCTCGTGCCCCGCGCAGCAGCAGCCCAGGACCAGGAGTCCTACGACGCCGAGATCGCCCGGCGGCTGCAAGAGGAGGAGCTCTTGGTGAGCCGGGCGGGTTGGTTGGTGCTCCCGCAGGAGGGGCGGCGCCTCTGGGAACACGGGTTGGCCTCCGCCAGCGGCAGGCCGGGGCCTCAGCCCCCCGAGGCTGGTGCGAGCACCCGTGGGCACTCCTGGCCTCGCCCTGGAGGCTGCTTTGCAACAGGGCTTCCGGCACGGGAACCGTTCCTCCCAGCGGGATGCTCTGGGGCGCTGCGGCGTTCCCCACCGGAACGAGGCTGCTCCTCAGCAGGAAGCTGCCTGCGAACGCGGGCAGCGGGGTATGGGCAAGGGGAGCCCCGATGCCAGCCTTCGATCGGATCCCCTGGGGCGCCGGAAGGCACCAGCCAGCCTGGCGGGGGCAGCTGGAAGGCCGGGGGGAGGCCGTGCACATGGCGTGGTGGGGAGAGGGAGGCCGAAGGGCGGACCGGGCAGGGAGGGCCTCATAGCGGGGGGGGGGGGGGGGGGGGGGGGGCCCCCCGGGGGGGGGGGGGGGTGCGCGGAAGGGCCCCCGCTCAGCAGCACCTGCTCCCTTGGCGCTGGGGCTCTAACTTCCGTCTTGCTCCCTCTCTTTGAAGGCCAGCCATGCGGACAGGCGGGCTGCGCAGGTAGCCCAGGACGAGGTAGGCATCGTGGGGCATCGCTGCCTTCCAGAAGGCTTTGCTCTCCCACCGTCCTCTTTGTCCCTTCCCTGTGCTTACCTGAGCCGATGTTTTCACACCTGGCCTGCCCGTGCCCTCCCTGGCTGCGTCATGTGTTTCCTTGCTGGATGAGCAGGGCTGGACTCGGACGCTCTCCGCACCGGCCTGTGCGCGAGACGCGGGCGCCCCCGGGCGGCCTCCGGCAGGGCTCCCTGGGACCCTGCCTGGCTTCCGGCCCTGCCGCGTGGTGGGCTGGCGCAGCGTGGCCGGTGCCGTTTCTCCTGGCTGGGCGGGGTGGCGAGAGGCTAGCAGGGCAGCCCCCCAGGCCGGACGGCCGGCGCTTAAAAAGCACCTGGAACTGGTGCGCGATGGGAACATCGAAACACTGCAGCTACGGGGGGCCTTTGCAGCGGCCGTCACTGTGCGAGCAGTGGCGGGAGGTTGTTGGGGGGAAACCAGTGCGCGGCGTGGGCCCAGGTGCGCAATCAGACGGTCCGCAGTGCGCTGCAGCATGTGCTGGGGCTGGGGCTTGCCGTTGCTTGCGGACCTGGCCGCTGCGAGTTCCCCATGGGTATAATCGCCCGTGACGGTGCTACGGTCCAGCAGCAGCAGCGGGGGCCGGGGACCCAGGACGGCAGCCAAGAGACGCTCGTTCCTGGTGGGCGATAAAACCAGCCCGGTGGCTGTTGTGATGTGTGAACCGGCCCGTGGAGTGTGAGGGAATCCTTCGGGAAAATCCGTTGTGCAAAGGGCACGCTTCGGAGGGGAGAGAGATGAATGAGGGGGCGGGGGAACATCAGCCGTGGGTCTGGTGATGCCGGGCTGCTCATCCCGGCCCTGGCCCCTCCTGCAGAGGCGTCTGTGTGGGCTTGGTTCCCCCGCCAGGTCGGAGCGGCAGCTTTTCTGGGTCACGAGTCGTGTGTCTTCCGGCTCACCTGCTCCGTGTTTCCCTCCCAGGAGATCGCCCGCCTCCTCATGGCCGAGGAGAAGAAGGCTTACCGAAGAGCAAAGGAGCGAGAGAAGGCCTCGGAGAAGAAAAAGCAGGAGCCCGACCGGAAGGTGGGTCCGGCCTGGTCAGGCTGGGGGCGGGGGACGAAGGGGGCTTTGTCTGGCCTGAGCTGCCCCCTTTAACTGTGCGTGGGCTGCGGAAGCTCAGCAGCCACTGAAAAGCCGGGGCACGTGCTGCTGCGGGAGAGGCATTTGCTTCACCGAGCAGGAATCTTCCCCACTCCTGCGCCGCTTCGCTGCCCGGATTTTGTTTTGAAGCATGTTTTGTGCTGGGACTGCAGGTGGCGCAGTGGGTTAAACGCTGTGCTGCTGGCCTGGTAGATCGAAAGGTCGCCAGTTCGAATCAGCACAACGGGGTGAGTTGCTGCTGCTCCGTCCCAGCTCCTGCCAACCTTGCAGTTCGAAAGCATGCAAGTGCAGGTGGATAAACAGGTGCCACTTGGGCGGGCAGGTCGCAGCGTTCCGTGCACTTTGGTGTTTAGCCATGCCGGCCACATGGCCACGGAGACCGTCTGTGGACAAGCGCTGGCTCCCTCGGCCAGGAAACGGAGGTGAGCGCCGCCCCCGAGAGTCAGGCATGGCTGGACGTAACGTCAAGGGGAAACCTTCACCTTCACCTTTTATGTTTTGTGCTGGAGGTGAAAGTTCTTGGCTCCGCAGCTGCGGGCACTTGCGACCCGGAGTCTGTCCTAGGCCTGGCCAGGCGCTGGTCTGCTGGTGGCACTTGCTGGCTCGGCTGCTCCAGCCCCCGGTTTCGGGTGGTGGCTGAGCGGCAGGGTCCCGCTCGGCCTGTGGAAGGGCCCAGTTCCTCCCCGACACATCCGGGGGAAGCGTCTCCCGGACCCCTGTCGTGTCAGGGCCACACAGCGTTCGGACTCACATAGGTGTGCATCACCCGTGTGGCAGCAGAGTTTCCAATCTGGGCTGGTCTGGGCATCTTGGTGTGACGGGAGGAAGGGAGTATGAAGGTGCAACGTAGGTTTGGTGCATGGGGCTGTGTGCCGCAATGAAAGTGGAACCCGCAAAACTCCTTATTTATAAGGAAAAGAGGGCGGAGAAATCCCTCCTCAGAGACAGGCAGGCAGGCAGGCAGGCAGGCAGGCAGGCAGACAGACAGACAAGGGGGCTCTGGCTGCACGTGGCCGTCTGCTGCTCTGTCCAGGCAGCGCTGCTGGCCCGGCCGGGCTGGCCCCGCATTCCAGCGTCCCCAGTGCAATTCAGGGCCAGAAGTGCAGGATGACGGCGTGCGTCCAGAGGGGGTCTCTGGGCGGGCAGGCAGGTGGCTGCGGGTGCACCCTGTGGGGTGCGAACCTGCGCTGTGCCGCAGCAGGGAGGGCTCTGCCCATGGCTGTCCTTCCCCAGACAAGTCCGACCCCATCCGCGAGCCAGCTTGCCATGGCTGGCAGCCGGACTTCGGGGCCGGGAGCCCCGCCCTGCCTCACTGCCCGGACGCGCAGCGGATGCCCCGAGCCCCGCCAGCCAGGCCAACCCGCTCTCTCTCCCCTTCCAGCAGCGTGACCTGCATGAGCTGGGGCCCCCGAGGTCGAGGGAAGGCCACGAAGCCCACCGAGCCAGGAGCGATAAACCGACATGGTAAGATGGGCCAGGCAGAGCCCAGCGGACCCGCCCTGGAAACGGGCCGCTGCTCAGTGTGTGCTCGGTGTGCCCCCCCCCCCCGGGATTTTTCTCTGTCAAGAAACGCCTTTCCCGGCACAGGGAAGAGGGCCAGGCTGGGTCGGCCAGCCCAGGCAAATGCGGGGGAGTGCCTGGTAGAGCCTGCCCTGCCAGCCCTCTCGCTGCACGTGCGACGGTGGGGCTGGCCTCCCGTTCAGCAGGGACCAGATCCAGGCCCGCTTTTCAGTGGCCACGGCCGTTGCGTTCCCGATGCTTTGTTCTCCTGGGAGCTCAGCCGCAGCTGTTGCCACCGCCGCCGCGAGTCCTGAGGATGTGAGCACTGGAAGCGGCTAACCCGGGGAGAAGAGAGAGGGGGGAGGACGGGGGGCTGGGGAAGCGACTCCGACGCGCAGAAAAGCTGAGCAGGAGGCGGTAAACGGGGAGACGGCACGGCCCCTGTGCCAACGAGGACATTTCCAGGGTGGGCTGCAGCTGGCGGCTCTGCTCAGGGGGCCGTGGGGGCAGGCCCAAGCTCGAGCCCAGGGGCTGCCGCGTTCAGCCGGGGAGGTGCTGCGGTGGCATCTCCGCCGTGGTGCCGCAGCTTTTCTGGGCACTGGCAGCATGGGAACAGCCCCAAGACGGCCCGAGCCCGGTGGCGAGACTTGGCCCCAACTGAGGGCCCGGGACCCGGGTGGGGTGGGGGCGCTCTGCCGGCTGTGGGGCGTCTTGCCGCCTTCACAGAGTCATCCGTTAAATGTTGGTCCTTTTCACAGCCTGTTAAAGCTGAGTCTAAACCCTGCAGCATTCAACAATTTTCCACAGATGAAAAGCAGGTTAAAACAACTGACAATAAAACTAGCAGGACCCTTTTTTAAGCCCACCTGAAATGTCCCAGCATACAGTGGCCTTTGCGAGCCGAGGGATGCCTCAGCGTGGCATCAGGAAGATGTCGGTGTTGGTGCTGGAAGGCCCTCACTGGCGAGGGAGCTCCACATTTGGGGGGCCACCCCCAGGCGGGCCCTCCGCCTTGGCGCTGCCCCCGGGCCCCCTCCGAGGGCCTCAGGAGCGGGCTGTCAGCCCCAAGCAGGTGCGTGGCAGGGGAGACTCGCCCCACCAGCTGTTCCAGTCCCGAGCCGTGTACGGCGTCATCTGCCACGACCGGGGACCTGAACCGATTGCGTGGAAGCAGCAAACCCCGTTTGTGGTTTCGGGTGCTTTGCAACGATCCGGTTTGAGCGGGCAGCTGTGGCATATGCAGGGCCTTCCCTCCCGAAAGAGGAGGGACAGAAAGGGGGCCGGGTTACAAAAACGAAGAAGAAGAGAGCCGTGCACGCTGCTGACCTCACAGCTCTCTGCCTTTTTGTTTCGTTCTGTTCTTTGTAGGTTACCGCTGTAAGCAGTAGCGGGAGCGAGACGTTTCTGTCGGTACTGGCTCCCTTCCGTAGCAGCCTTTGCTGGGACTCTCCCCGGAGACCTTCCGTGCGAGGAGCTCCCGGGAGCAAGCCGTTTCCAAGCCTCGCCGTGTCTGCAGACAGTGCCTCCTCTTGAGCCCGTGCGGTTTTTCTCTTCTTTTGCGCCTCCGGTCCGCCGGGCACGGCGGTCGCACCTGCTTCTGGACAGCTTCCCAGCTCCCCCGCCCTGACTCTCCTCCAGCGCATCGCCATGTTTTGCTTTGGGTCCGGGCGCCACCTCCTGTTGAGGCCGAGCCGCCACTGTCCCCCCGAGACGGTCATTCCCGTGCCAGGCGCGCGAGCCGGCAGCAGAGGCCCGCGGAAGGAAGGGCGAGGAGGCGGCGCCGTCCCCGTGCGGAGGAGGCGGCTCACGGGACGCTCCGGCCGCAGGGCTGCCCGCCGCCCGCTGGCCCCCTCCGCGTTCCGGAGCCACTGGGGGCCGGGCCCTCGTCCCCAGAAGGCCTTGCCCGGCAGGTGCGGGGGTGCCTGCAGCTCACTAAATAACTCGCGTGTGGGGTCGCCCAGGGCTCTTTCACACGTTACGTTTTGGGGGACTGATGGCCAAGACCGGGGGACTCCTTGGGGACCAGGGAGTGGGGCACGTGGCGTGTGGGTGCCAGCCAGCGGGTCACGCAGGAGTGCGCAGGGCCACGGCGTGTTGCCCTGCGACCCCCGCACAGCTTGCCGCCTCGGAATGTGTGAAATGGCCCTCGGTGACGTTGCAAACCGCACTCGCAAAAGCGCAGTCCGTTTGAGGTGGGCCGGGGCTAGGAAATCGCTCTTCACCGCGCGCTCACCGGTGCGGTCGCTCACCGGACGGTGCCGGTCACGGAGCCCTCAGGCCACGTACGTGGGCGCGCCCCCCCAGGAGACAGGGGGCTGTGGTCCCATTCTTGGAGCCA
Organism: Varanus komodoensis; assembly: GCF_004798865.1. Taxonomy (NCBI): domain Eukaryota; kingdom Metazoa; phylum Chordata; class Lepidosauria; order Squamata; family Varanidae; genus Varanus; species Varanus komodoensis. The sequence goes on along the minus strand of NW_025336508.1, from coordinate 64,421 downwards.
CTTTGGGCCCCGCTCCGTGCGCTCTGCAGACCGAATGGTGTGAGACCCTCTGACCAGCAGCACCTCGGAAAAATTCTAGAAGGCTAGAAGTGAGGCTAGAAGTGATGCGTTGATTCAGCATCTTGCAATGTGTTAGAAGCTGAAGGACTGCCGCCCGTCTGTGCATTTCGAATACTAAAATGTGGCACCTGGGGGGTCCTCTGGCAGCTGCACAACGAGTCATGTTACCAGTGTTTCCGAAACGTTTCTCGACTGGATTTTTAAAAATAACCATTTTAAGGTTGCTCTTCAGAACAGAGTAGAAAATCCGCTAGCAGTCGGCCCTGCTTTGTTTTCCTGTTAGTTTGGCTTTCACACCTTCGGATGCATTTCTGAAACAATGAGGTCTAGAAAGATTTGGAGCCTGTGAAGATGCCACAGGCTGTCCAGAAGTGCCTTGGGCTGGGTGGAAAGCAGGGAGCAGGTTGCCCACCTTGCCCTGAGCTATACATTCTGCGGGGAGGGGAGCCCCCTTACCTGCCCTCCTCCCCCCCCTGCAGTTTTGCAGACCTTGCTCCCAACCCCGCCTGGGTTTCTCCGCCCCGTCCCCGCTGCCTCATCCTTCCTTTCTGTTTGGAGGCCCCATCCAGAAGTATTAACACGGCTTCAGCAAATGAACCGTCACGCACGGCACGATTCCTTCCCTTCGTGCTCCGTCTGGTGCCCCAGCTGTGCCATGCCAAACTGTTTGATTTTATATATGGCTTATTTTTATATGACATGGAATAGTCACAGGTTGTTCATTATTTTTTACTAATGAAGCTGTCGTTTCCTACCTTGCACGTCCTCCGCGTCTCTGCATTTCATCCAGCCTGGATTTATTACCGTGACGTGTTCCGGGGCGGTTTTGGGTGCTTGCCCCGGCAGGGCCCGGTCCCCCTTCTGCTGGGCGGGCGGAGGCGTCCTGCACCGACCGCACGAAACTGGCCTGGTTCCGGCGGGCTGTGCCGCCTCTTTCGGGATTCCTCTTGTGCCCGTGAGCAGGCCCCACGTCAAGAAGGGGAGGGGGACTGGAAGCACGCGTGGTTCCTCCGTGAGCCGTCACGAGTGCCGAGGCAAGAGGGGCCACGCTCCAGTGGGCAGGATCAGGCCTCTGGAGCACGGAAATCTCCGCTCTGCACCCCGATTACTAGCTGCGCTCCCAGGCTGCTCGGGGTGTCCTGCCCAGAGGCCGCGTCCAGGGCTTGGCCTCCCCTCCTGGAGGGTGTTCTGGGGGGTGGGGGCAGGCAGCCCTGCCCGTGTCGGTGGCTCGCACCGCGGCCCTCCCGGGAGCACTGCTCCCCGCTCCCCCCGACGAGCTGGCCTTTGGGCCAAACAGGCGCACGTGCGGCTCCTGGGTGCTTCGCTCCTGCTCCCGAGCAAGAGGGAGGCCGGGCTCCACCCTCCGTCCCTCGCCACAGACCTCCCCCAGCCCACCCCCCCAACACACTCGGCTGCCCCTGGCTTTCCCACTCACCCCGGACTGCCGGGTGCAGCTGGCCGTGAAGGGCAGGCCACCTCTGGCCGTGAGCTGCAGGACCCCCTCACTGGGGGCCCCACTCGCTTCAGGGTCGGTGGGGCAGCTGCAGGCCGTGCATCCAAACGGCTGCAACCCAGCGGCCAGAGCTCTGCAGATGCTGCCTGCCTGGGATCGTCGTGCCGATCAGGTCCCTTTGCTCCAGCCATGCGGCCCGGACTCCCGGCAAGCGGGGCGCTGGCAGGCAAGACCGGCCTGAGCTCCCCCTGCCTCACTCACCAGGTTTGCCGGGGGGGCAGGGGATCTCCCACCCAGGACCCCCCGGGTCTTGTTCTGCTTCGGCCGCCGGTCAGGGCAGGGGGCAGGAGAAGGGTCAGGCCAGCACATACCTCCCGGAAGCACCCTTTGGCTGCGGACATCAGCACCCCGAGGCCGTACCCCGGCTGTGCTTTCGCAGCACGTGGCCGCAAGCACGGTTGTGAGTTCTGCTGTGGTCTTGTGATGGCCGGACCACCGAGCGGTCCAGGAGCGACCTGCAAAGGTTTCCTCTGCCAGAAACCCACGTGGCCCGCGGAGTTGCTTCTCCTGCTCCTTGCCTTCGGGGATCGCGCATCCGGGCCCGGGATGGGTGCCCAGCCGGCGAAGGGGTTTCCCCCAGGCGAGGTTTCCCCCAGGCAGCCAGCCAGGCACACGCTTCTCTCCGAGTCTCCGTTGGGCTACTTGTGCCCGCGCAGGTTGGATTGGAGGTTTTGGCCTACAAGGTCCATCTTCCCCTGCCACTGGCCTTGCTGGCTCCGGCTGGAGCATCCGCTTCTCCTCAGGAAACCTCCTTTAGCCTCCTCAGTATTCTAGTATTTAGTAAGCAACGGCGGAAAAGAACTTCCCATGTAATTTTTTTGTCCCAGTGCATCGCAAGTCTGAAATATTTTGAAGGGAGAAATTAAAGCGTGCTTAATGCGATTTAAATGTTACATAGAATTTTGTAATTTAAAAAATGAAAGATAATAGCATGTTTCCGTTGCAGTGTTTTTAAATTTAAGGGGGGAAGTAGGTGCCGAAACTGTTGGCGGCTGACACTAATTGCAGGCCCAAGAAACTGCGCCCGGCAGGCTGGAAGCGCCCGTCTCTTCCCACGGCGGTTCCGTGGCACCCCGGCCTGCCTTGCCAGCCGCGACCGACTCCATTGCGCTCCGAGACCTTCATGTCTCTCCGTGGCAAATGTGGCTTCTCAAACACACGCTGGAAACAATTGTCTGGAAAACAACTTCGAGGCCACCCGGGCTGCCAAGTGTGATACTTGCGGCTGGCATCCATTCCCTGCTGCCAGTGACCTTGAGCAAAAGCTGTTCCACAGAAACCGGGAGCACTGGAAAAGGGGTCCGCCCCACATCCCTGGCCCCACGGCATGCCAGAGCCGCAGGGAGGGGAAGTGGCGCCTCGGGGAGGGACTCTGCTGGCCCGGCCAGTCCCAGGCACACCTCTGGGGTTTTGGGGACCTTGTGCGGCAGCCGGCAGAGGAGGGCCCCACGTTGGAGCCGCGGGTATGCGCAGCTCTGCTGCACCGGGACGGGGCCTTCCGTTTAGCGCCTCCCAGCCCCCTCCTCTACCAATTCCCCCCCACACCTTTTGCAGGCAGGAGGCACCCGTCTCCTGGGGAGGAGGAACGCCGCCCCCGAGGGTGGAGGCAGCGGCTGACGGTCCCAGAGTCGGCGAACGGCCGGCGTGAGGAGCTGTCCTGTGCCGAGCCAGGCCCTGCTCGCTCCCTCCAGCCATGGACCGGCAGCAGTGGCTCTCGGGGGCTGTGTGATGGGGCTTTTCCAGCCCCGCCTGGAGGTGCCAGGCCGTGCTAGCAGCTGGCTTGCGAAGCGGGGCTCCGCCTGGCCTTGTGCAGCCGAACACCTGCCCAGCGGGTGCCTTTTGTGGCGCCTGGAGGGGAGCCGTCCTGGGCAGGTGCCTCCGCTCCCACTTGCCCCCCCCACTCCCCGCAGCTGGAAGCAGCTCCAGCCCCGGAGGAGGTGCTGGACGTGGTCTCGAGGCCCGTGGTGGGCTGCCGCGTGTGGAATTTGGCTCCGCAGAAGGGAGCCCTGGGGGGATTTGCCTCCACCCAGAAGCCACCTGTCGGTCAGCAGGCTGAGCGTCTTCCGGGGCCGCTGGCACCTGGCAGGGCTGCTTTTCCGCTGCCTGTGGAAGAGGAACTGCAGTGGAGCTCCCACATTTGGAGAAAACCATTTCCCCCGTTACAAGTCCAGTAATGCACCTCCTACAGTAAGCGCTTCCAGTGTGTTTACCCAGAAGTAAACCCCATTCCTTACATGTTCTGTTTTTCAGGCAATTTGTGAAATTCGTGGCTTCCTCATTATCCCCTTCTTCAAATGGTCCTGACCCTTGGTTGGTTGACTGCGTCCCACAGCGACGGCATTCCCGAACTGGTCCTTGATTGGGTCGCAGGAAAAGCCAAAGGTCCCTCCAGGCCGGCACGCTCTTCGAAAGGGGGCATGCCAGCTGCCCAGGGGACGCCCCAGCAGGAGGGGACAAGGCCTCTGCCTGCCCAGCTCCTCCGCCACTGGCGCCCGCAGGCACTCCGTCTCTGGGGAAGGAGGTGGCCCTGAGCCAGCCGAGCCCGTGGCCACGGGCAGCTTCTCCCCCGCTGCGCTTCTCCGGTCCCCCTTCAAAGCCCTCCAAACGGGCAGCCATCGCTGCTTCCCCTCAGCGGCAGGTTCTGCAGCTGAGCTTTGCCGTCCAAATCTCCCACCCGGCAGCGCCATGGGAAGCGTCCGCATAGGTTTTTCGTCTCATGGGGGAGGGAGGAAAGGTTTTCCTGCAGACATTCCATTCCTGTTCCCTTCAGGGATCGCCGACTTCCTCTTGTGCAGTTAATTACGAACGGCTCTTTATTCTAGACGTTTGAAAGGTTGCAACTAATTGTATTCAAGCTGAATGGACGAATTGTGTGCACTCTGCACATGCCAAGCAGAACCCAGCTTGAGTGGAAACACCCTGAGCGCCACCTGGCTGCCCCTCCATCCATCACGACATCGGCAGCACGCTTAAAACTCCCGATCTATGCAATACGCCGGTTTCTCTTGGCTTCGCCGTTCCGCCGGACCTGCTTCGGGGTCCCATGCAGAGCTTCCAAGTGGGCTGTAAGGAGCAGCTTTTCCTCCCACCTTGTCCTGTCTGTCTGGCCAGGGCTATTCTGAGCCCTTTGAATGTCGAAAGCGCCATTGTTCCATGATTCTTACATCATTGCCGTCCACCGTACCTCTTTCCCCCCAGATGGAATTGTAAGTTGATTTTAACCTTTAACACAGGACTCGAGGGGACGGGGGCTTTTGAAGCGAGCTTGGCCAACCAGAGCTTGCCCCAGAACGGGTTGGGCCCGTGAACTATTCTGGGAAACCGCAAGTGGCGCTGTGGGAAAGATGCTCAAGGGGGAGCGACTTGGGATGTGTAAACTATGTTTAAGCATTGTCCTTGTCCTTGCATGCCAGGCCTTCGGAGCGCAGGTTTCGAGCCGAGCTCTTTCAGGCAGGGTGGACTGCAGCTCGACCCTGCGTTGTGCTCGCCCACGACGGCTGATTTACGTAGCTTACGGTCTCACATGCAGCAGCCGCCATTTCTTATTACTTGAGTGCAAGTTCCAACGCAGCGATTCATAACTGTCCCAGTGGCCCACCCGACGGCCACGATCCAGAGGGGTGCATGCACGCCCTCTGCTTGCGTGGCAGGCCAGCCGGTCTTGCTGGAAGCCTCGCTCCGGAGAGTCAAAGGCCTCTTCGCACTTCTTCCACGGCATGGCATTGCCGTTGAATAAACGCCAGCCGTTTTGCACAATCCTGCAAGGGTGGGAGGTGGGCCACAGTGAGCCCGCATGGAAGTCGCGGGGGAGCGTGTCATTGCACACCCGGTCTCGCCCCACCCCTCCCGGCACACGACGGCTCTCCCGTGCAGCGCAAATGCTCGAGGCCGTGGGGCCCGTGTGCGTGCCAAAACCCGGTGTGCCCCCAGACTTGCCCGTGTTCCACCAAGGCACACATTCCACAGGGTCATCTGAGCAACGCCAACGTTTTCTGACTCGACGAAGTACCACAAACGTGTGCATTTCTTCCCTGAAATGTACCCCCCCCCCCCGGTGAGCGTGTGTGTAAGAGGGCCCCTCCGCTTGGCTCGGGCAGCTCCTCTGTTTGTTTCAGAGGAACCCGCTCGGCAGAGCGTCGGTGCCGCTCCATCCGTTTGTCCTGCTTGCCGGTCGCCCGACGGGCCGCATTCTTCCGATCTACTAGAAGTAGCAAACTAGCACTGTCGCCTTTGGCTGGACTGTATCCTGGGGGCTCTGTAACACCAGGGCAGGAGCCGAGGCTGTTTTTCTCCTGGAGACGGTTGTGCTGGAGCAAAATAAAGTATTGGCATCAGCTGACCGTGCGTGGCTGTGTCTTGGCTTTGCAGGTTGGCCATGTGCCCATCACGGCTGTCTTTTCCCCGTCTTGGCGAGCGTGGCAATTTGGAGGAGGGGGTGAAGTTTTGGCAAATGCCATGCGGCCTTCAAACTCCCTTGCAGAGGGTCCCCCCCCCCCCGACCTTGCATGGGCCAAACGCTGCTTCTTCCTTGTGTCCTTGACTGGTGGCTGGATTTTAGCTCTTGTTTATAAACATTGTCAAGCACCCAGGAATTTAGGCACTTTGTAAATGCAAATATAATTGCAAAAGATACTTTTAAAAATGTGCTTTTGAAAGCTTTGCATCAGAAGCCCCGTCCACAGTGCTTCCTTGGAAGCTCCAGGGGAATGCAGACTTCTTCCAAGGCCAGGGAATGTGGTCCGCTTCCATTTGAGAAGAGAAGCTTTCCAAATCCTTGGGAGCGAAGCCGCCTTCAGGACTAGCTTTAGTGGAAAGGCAGCACATAAATGAGGAAATAGGCACATGCGCACACGCTCTGAAGCGACGTGTTCAGGAGAAAGTTGGTGTTCCTGACAGCTTCTGTCCAAACGGGAGCCGCTGCCGGGCATTTCCACATCGTGTGCACTTTATTTACTTATTTGATTCATATCCCTCCTTTTTCCTTTCAAAGAACTCTAAGTGGCTTGCACTGCCTCCTGCTCTCAGTCTTATCCTCTCCACAACAACCCTGTGAGGTAGGCTGGGCTGAGAGCTTGTGACTGGTCCAAACTTACCCGGTTGGCCCTGTGGCTGCGTGGGGACTTGAACCCGGATCGCCCAGGTCCTCCTCCCCGCCCCCCCCCACCACACCCCACGGGCTCTCTAATGACGCTTCTGCCACCCGCATCCCCAGCCTCGGGGCGACGGTGGCTTCTGAGCAGGCACCCTGGAGCCCAGCCACTTTTGCCGTGCGAGGTGCGGGTTCCCGCAGCGGTCTGGACTGAACAGAGGATGCAGCCATTTCCCACTGGTGGGGCTGGATGTGGCACTCTAGCCCCCCCCCCCC
>NW_025336508.1:0-57383 GCF_004798865.1 Varanus komodoensis | reverse complement strand
CTGCTTGCATACCGAGGCCTTTTGTGAATGTCTGCCTTGGTCGTCTGTGGAGCAAAGGGCTGTCCTTGAATGGCAGCCCAGATCCCCGGCTTCCACCTCCGGCCCCATGGGCCGCCACCGATGCTTCCTCCTATGCCCCTCCCTCAGGATGGGGCGGAATGCCCTCTTCGTGGGGGCCTCTTGGCGCCCCTTGTCCTTCCACTGTCTACCACCATATGACCAGCCCCCGTGCCCCCCCCCCACTTTTAAAAGAAAGGCCATGGACTCCCCCCGAGCCGCTTTCGTCCCCGGAGACTTGCTTGCACTGAAGCGGTTTCCATGCTCGGCTCTCTATCAAATCTGCCTGTGTAGGAGGAGAGCTGCGTGGGGCACACGCCACCCAACCCGGTGGCAGGCAAGGCCCCCCCCCCCCCGTCGATTGCCTCTTAATTGAGGGGCGGCGGGGAGAGCTGAGCGGGCAGGCGATTCCCGCCAGGAGCCCCTGCTGCGGCCTGGGAGACGAGCAGGCCGGAGGGGCCGGGAAGGGTGCCCACCACTCCCCTCGCCACTCGCGCCTCGCTCTCTCCTTCCCCCTTTTCCTCCTGCAAGTGTCACGGTTTCCCTGCACTCCGTCACCTCTGCTTCACTCCGGATGCCTTTTGTGCTCCTGTCAGCTCCACCTTTGAGGTTCTTTTTAAAAAGGAAATTAAGGCCCTCTTCCTCCCGAAATATTGATTGTGTTCCTGCTGTTTGACGGGGCTGCCCTGGGATGTTGTTCTACTAGGTGGCATAGAGGTTCTGCAAGGACCTTCACACTCTGGCCAGCAAGGAGGGGAATTTAGGCCGCTCCCGCACCAGGGACCGACCACCATGGACCGGGAGCAGGAGACCCGGGTTCCAGGGCCCCCTCGGCCTTGACGTTTCCTGACCCGTGCGCCCCCTGCTTGCCACGGCTGCCGCTTGTCCGGCAGGGGGGTGGCAGCCGTGGTGAGGAAGGGGCGTGGGAGGGAGGGCCACGGGTGGCCTGGCCGTGAGAGGAACGGCTCGCCGCCGCAGGGGCCGACAGCCCTACCTTCCCCCAGGGTGGGCCCCGGCTCGGGTGGGCCCTCGCTCCCTTCCCCCGTGTCCTGACCCTTCTGCACCATCCCTGAACGTCCGCCCTCCACGCTGGGAAGTCCACGGCTCCAGACCCAGAGACGGGCGGGTCGCCTCAACGGCAGCTCCAGAAGCTCCTCGCCGCCTGCCGAGGACGAGACCAGCAGAAGGGGTGGGGACCCCGGGCGGCACTCCCTCTTTCCAGGGGCCGCCGAGGTGAAGTTCTTGCTCCGGGAGGCACTGCGCTCGGCTCCGCGCTCAGCAGGGAGAGGCGGGCAGGTGAGAAGGAGCTGCGTTTCTAGCTCTCCCCCCAGCAAGACTCCACCTACTCGGACAGGTACGTGCACAAAGATGGAGCTAGACAAGGGCCACGCGCCCTGCCAGCAGCCGAGGGGGCTCCTTTGTCCTTGGCGCGTCCCCCAAAGGCACGTCGGATGGAAGGTTCCAATGGCCAGCCCGCCGATAGGCATGTTGCACCACAGGAGAAAGGCTGGATTTAGGAAATGCAGCCTTGTAGAAACTGACAGCTCCGCGTCCCCAGGACGCCTCCCCCGCTCCAGCCCCAGAAAGACGCACCGCCTTCCCAGGCTGTAAATCAATAGCCGCTTGTCCTCAGCCCTTGTAATATCTCAGATTTATTCCCAGTGATTCATCGCTTCATTACAGAATTTACTGCAGGAGAGCAACGATTCCTTCCTTGGGAAGGGCGCTGCCCCAGCCCTCCGCTCCTCGTCTTCTCTCGCGCGCGCTGCCTCCCCAGCAGCCGCGGGACCGACGTGGCTCCACTGGCAGCCCAGCAGCCGCCCGGCCGGTGGCTGCCAAAGGGACTGGCCGGGAGGCCGCCCGTTCTCTGCGTCCAAGGCCAGGCCGGGGCGGAGCAGGCGTGCGCCACGAGGAAGCAGCTCTCGGCAGAAAAGCAGGAAAAGCCTTCCTCGAAGTCAGAGCAGGCAGAGGAGGAAACCGGCTGCCCCAGGAGGTGACGGACTCGCCGTCTCTGGAGGTCTTCCAGCAGAGCCCACCAGCCACCTGCTGGGAATCCGTTCAACTGGGCATCTCCGCTGGGCAGGGGCTGGACTCCGCAGCTGCAGTGGCCCCTCCTGGTTCTAGCGCTCTGCATTTCATCTGCTTATTGAAAAGGCATCTTAGCCACCTCGGGGGGCAAGGAAAAGGAAGGATGGACGGCGAGAAGCACCTCCTCTCTCCCTCTCTCTCCTGGGGAGGCGGGGAGAGGCGAGCCGTCCTTGGCAGCAGCCGGCCTTTCCCCTCGGCTCTCCTTCCACCTCATCCAGCGCAGCCAAGGTGGACTGTGCACCCCTCTCCCCCAGGCAGGATGAGATCCATCCTGTGCCCCGAACAGAGCCTAGAGATGTTCACTGACTCACCAGATTTTTATAGACAGCCTGTTCCTGGAGGCTCTGGGGTAGGAAACTGTTCCGACGTGCACGTGAAATGATGAATCGAGGAGAGAGAAGCAATCGGGCAGCCACAGGCAGCACTTCTCCAGTTTAAAGGGGGGGGTGTGTGTGTGTGCGTGCGCGCGCGCGCAGCTTGGAAAGGCACTGAGCTGCTCCGCAGGAGAAAGGCGCTTCCCGGGCCGTCAGCAGAACACGAAGGGCAAGCAGGAGCCTTCAGGATGGCCCTGAAGGGAAGAACCGCGCTCAGCGTGGCTCCTGCCGCCGTGCCACGGATCCCGCAGGAGGAGGGAACGCCCGCCCTTAGGTGCCCGCAATGCCTTGGAACGGGAAGGGCTGCGGCGAGGAGAGGAGGGGTGGGGGCTCAAACCCCCAGCATCTCTTCGGGTGCCCTGGATCTCCAGGAGGCCCCCCGCCCCCTGCCACTGTCCATGCGCCGTGGCTGAAGTAAAGGCCCAGGGCCCAAGTGCCCCGGCGGCAGCAAGCAGGCCCTCTGCCCACGTGTGCCAAGCTTTCTTCCTCTCCTCTCTGAAATTGCCCAATCCCGGCACCTCCATATCGACAGGTGGGGCCCTTGGGGTGCCGTTCTGGCCCCGTGCGCCTGAGCCCGTAGCCCACCGTTGCTCTCCGGGAGGCTGCTGAGAAGCAGCCGCGAGGATCCACTCCGACCCTCCGGCCGAGAAGCCTCAAAGGGGCTCTTCTCCTCTCCCTGGCCGGCCAGCCGGTCGGTCGCCGGCTGCGGCGGCTGCAGGGGCTCGCTTCCCGGCAGGAGGGGCTCCTCGCAGGCCTGTGCTGCTTCCCCCTCCAGAAGGTCTCTGCAGAGCCAGGCCGGGCTGGGGCCACACCGTGGCAAGCGCAGCTCGTCCAATAAGCCAGGAAATAAATGGCGGTTGTGCCTGGCGGCTGGGCATCGGGGGGGGGGGGGGGGGAAGGGGGGGGGGGGGCTGTGCAAGGCTTCTATTTACGGGGCTCAGTGGAGCAGCTGTTTGTCAAGCATTTTGCTTGACGGTGCCTTCCACTCGAGGAGCGACGTGGTGAAAAATTGCCTTATTAGTCCGGACAGCGCCCGCGCTTGCTCGCAGCAGCAGATCGAGAGTCATCTGGCAGCTCGTGCGGTGCAGGCGGATGGAGGGCCCTCCGCTGATTAGGGCGCCCGCCTCCCCGACAGCTGCCCCCTCCCTTGGTGGCATCCTTGTCAGACCAAGGGCGGCGCAAGGACGCCGTCCTGCACTGCCGCAACGGCAGGCGAGGCTCCGCCGGGCCGGCCCGGGACGAGTGCTGCCCAAAGGGGCTGCCACGTGCCGCCCGGGGAGAGCAGTTCCGGGATCCGTCGGGATGGGCACCTGGGCACAACCCGGGGCCTCGCCCTTGCTTGGCTGTGAGCGCAGCAGATCCTGGCCTTGCGCTGGGCCTTTCGGAGCGGCTTTTGCAGGGGCACTTCGATCCGCCTTCCAGCACCCTTCAGAATTGGTTTGCACAATTGAATCCGCTCCACCTGCATCCACTGGGGGAGCTCCCTCCCTCTTGCCGTCCGCTCGGCAGCCACGCCTTTCCACGGAGAAGCTCCGACCTCCGGGCAGGGCAAGGTGCAGAGACAGCGAGCTTGAAAGGGGATTCGGGTAGACCAGACTTCCCAGATCCAGTGTCCTCCAAGTGTTTAAACCTCGGGTCCCATCAGCCCCAGCCAACAAGGAGAGAATTCTGAGAGTTGTCCAAAAGATTTGGAAGACACCCGGCCGGCCAGGGTAGCAAGGAGCAGAGAAATCCACGGAGGAAAATAGATCTATCCACAGCCATTCGCCAAGCTGGATGGGTGGAGCCTCCTTGCCCAGAGGCAGCTGAACTTGGAAGGAGACCAGTGACGGGTCTCCAAGAGAGAGGGAAGGGCACTCTTTTCCGTCCTGGCCGGGAGCTTCCTGGAGGCCTCTAGCTCCCCACGGAGGAGGCAGGATGCTTCGCTGAGGCCCACGATCCCCCCTGGCATGCCGGCTCCGCGGCCTTCCTCGGAGATTGGCATGCGAGCGATTTCCAAGGGTCTGTGGCTTCGGCGGACGTTTGGCACAGGGCGCACGAGCACGGCAGGCCGGTGGAGGCCCGCGGCTCCTCCGCACCCGCTCGCCTGCTCACGGCACAGCAAGGGGGCCGAGACCCTTTCCCTGGGGGGGGGGAAGTGCCCCACGCCATGTGCCCGCGACTCCTCTCTCGCCATTCCTTGTGGGCGTTCACATAACACCGCCGTCCTGCAAGGCTTCTCCCATCCTTCGCAGGGGGAGGACAGGCTGCGTGATCCGTCTTGGCCCGATTCTCCTGCGCCGCCGTTCCACCGAGGTGCTGCTTGTTGCTCTGTGGAATCCCCCCGAAAGAAGAGCCGCTCTGCTTGTGGGGGGAGCAGGTGCAAAGCCGCCGGCCCCAATCTCACGGAGTCTGGCCGCAGGGGGCTCGGCAGAGAGGCAGGCGGAAGCCCCATGTGGAAGGCCCATGTGCCAGACTCGGAGCAGGCGCATGGCCCTGGTTCCATGCCAGACAGTTTCTCCTGGGAAGGCACAGGAGACCTCCTGTGGAGACAGTGGCGGCAGGGTCTTCACACACGAACAGGGTGTAAATTCAGCACAATGCGGGGTGGGGGGACGGCCTCGGAGTTAACGTGTGCAGGGCTGTTCTCCCTTCGGCGCTCCGTGACCGGCTGGCTCATCCCACGGAGCGCGACCCTCGCCTGTCCGTGTCGGTCCCGGCAGCCTAGGGGGCCGCGCTGCCGTGGCCCAGACTCCCCCGCCGTCTCTCCTCAGCCCCTCTGCGGCTTTGCGACGCCCCAGAGAGCTGCTTTCTGCCCTGCCAGAGACCCCGCGCTGGCTGGCCCCACCGCCTCCCCCCGGAACGGGAGCTTCCCATGCCAGGGTGCCAGAGCACAGGGCTGGCCACCGCCTCCTGCATTCACGTGCATAAATGATAGACGGCACCCATCGTTTAGGGACAGCCAGGCACCCAGGAGCGCAAGTGTGAGCGGCAAGCGCAGCGGAGGGCCCGAGTGTCAGTGCGGCAGAGAGGGCTTTTCGCAGCGGAAGCCTCGCCTGGGGTGGGGGTTCGATTTGCAGATGAAGGAGCAGCATAAAAGGACACGTTTAGCTGCTTCCATCTCCTGGCTGGCGTCCCCGGCTGGCCGGCCAGCCGTCTGCTGCTCTGGAAATGTGGGGGGAGAGCCCCCCACCCCCAAGTGAGTGTGGGAGGCCAAAACTGAGCTGAAGGAAGGAAGGAAGGAAGGAAGGAAGGAAGGAAGGAAGGAAAGGGGGGAAACTCTGGCACCCACGGCCTGCTACTAATTCCGAACCTCCTGGCTGGAGAAGGACGCCGTTTAAAAATGCGAGGTTCCTCCAAGAACAATTAAGAGGCTGGAAATGGTTTTATTTGGAAGCCAGAGTAATTAAAGCCTATTCACTATTGTGGTTTGAAAGATGGCAGCTGCAGACCAAGAGCTTGCGCGGGCAGGGGGGGCTGCCATCTCCGTGTGAAAAGTGGCACGTGGGCAGGCGCATTGTCTGAAGAAGCAGCGGGTGGCGGGGAGAGGGGCGCTCACTGGGCCCGGGGCTGCAGGCTCCTGCGATCCGCTGAGTCCTCCCCGGATACCGAGAGAGGCTCTTGTTCATGTCCTGGCACAAATCAGCCAGTTCGGGCTTTCCTTGAGCTCCAGGTCAAACCGAAAGGAGCCCGGCGAACACTCCTGTGGCAGCGCAACAAGCCCCCCGAGGATGACGCCTCAGCGCATGTTCTGCTGAGACGGAAGGCAGCTGGGTGTGCAGCCGGGGGGCCTTCTCATGGGGTTTGCTCTTTCTCCACAACCGTCTTTGGTGACCTTCCCTGAATTCATCCCAAGTTGTCGGAATCCTTCTTAAACTGGACGTCTAAAACTGGGCTGAGGCCTGAGCAGAGCCGAAGGGAGCCACTCCCTCCCGTGATGCAGGAACTGGACTTCTACGGATGGCGTGGAAAAGAGCATCTGCCTTTTGTAGTCGCACCACACCGCTCACTCCTATTCCAGTTGTGGTACACGAAACTCTCACACTCTGCACACGCACTGCTGCCGGGCCAGGCGTGCCCACCGGGCCCCGTGCATTTGCTTTCCCTTTCCCAACGAAGAAGTTTGCACTTTGTTACATTTCCTTCTGTTACTGTCTATCCAATTTTCTAGCTCTCAAGACCATTTTGATTTTGGCTGCCTCTCTTATTTTTGTATCATCTTCACACTTGATAAGCACCCCCCCCACCCCACACACACACACACCTGCCCCCCCATGTCATTAACAAAAGCGTTGACATGCGTCGGCCAGGAGCAGCCCAGTGCTCCCTCCCACAAAATTCCCTCTGGTCGGCGGAAGAGCCGTTCCCGAGCGCTCCCTGAGGAAGATCCTCCGGGCAGCTGGGCACGCACCATCTGCCTGGCTCGCTCGTCCAGATACCGCGGTGCTTCGCCACATCCCTGGGTGGAGACCAGCGCTATCAGACTCCCCGCATTTCTACGATCTACAAAGGAAATTACCCAGTTGTGTAAAAAGAAGAAAAGGAAATCAGCTAAGGCAGATATATGTCTCCCTGCAAAGCCAAACACATCCAGCTCGGGTCAAACCGGCGGCTGCCGCATTTTATCCTTGCCGTTGGCGTTCCTGTCCATTCCTCCAAGGCAAACCCACGGACAGCAGCCCCCCTGGCTGGCCGTTTGGCAAGGTCTGTGCACCTTGGCAAGCATCGGAAAGCGTATCAGAGCCCTTGTGCCACTGGGTCAATCAGGAAGGCGGGTGCCTGGCCAATCCAAGTGCCTGGCCTGGTGCGCAGGCCGCTCGGATGGCCTCCTGGCTGCCTCCCAAGGTTCCCCCCTTCTGGCGATTGCATTTCAGTGCGTGGGATGTGAGGCTGTGGCTTGGCGGCCCCAAGGGGACCTTCGTCCGCCGATCCCACTCTGTCTTGCCACCCGTCACTGGGCAGGATGTGGAAGGAGGGAGAATTGAGTGAAGCCCGTGTCCAGATAACCCCGTGGATTGGGCCCGGTAACGCCGCCGCATCCCCACATCTTGTAATGCTATGCGGTGCCCTCTGGATGGGGGCACTGCTCTGCTCAGCTCGGACAACCCGCTCCGAAGAATCAGCGGGGCCGTGGGCGAGGAATCGAGGCACTGCCCTGCAGAAAGCAGCCCCTTGTCCCCGGCTGGTTCGAGTCCCGAGAGCTGCTGGGAAGACGACAGTGGCACACGCGTGGGTGTGCGCGTGCGTGTGCAAGGCAGGAGCTGAAGAAATTGGACACCAAAGGACGCAGACAGGGACCGCGGCTGAACGTCGCTTGGCCCACTGCACCCAGACCTGTGGGGCAGAGCTTGCGTGCCCAGTCATGCCGGCCAGCCGGGTGCTCTCTGGGGGCGGCTCTGCAGTGAAGGCAGGGCTCAGACACGCACAGCCAGTCCTCTTTAATGCGGGGAGGGGGCTCGAGGAGCTTATCAGCCCTCTTCCCACCAGCTTCCCTGGTCCTTCTGAGCTTACCTCCCATCCAAACTGCAGCTGCTGGGGCAGAGAACCACTGCTCCCTGGGGCACTGCTGAGCGCCCTCCCTCTCTGGATGCAAAGCACTCCGGGGGGGGGGGGGCAGGGGGTCTTGGTCCCTGGAGAACCGAGAGAAATGGCGGTGGAAGAGAAGGCTGGCAAACGTGTCCTGGGCTTCCTGAGGGCAGCACCCCCTCCCTCGGCCCAGCAAGGGCCCAATCCCACAGCAGCACCAGAAACTGGCTCAGGGTGGCTATTTGGGAAGGGGCCAGTGGCAGGGTCCCACATCGGGAAGCAGCACGGACTGCAGGGGAGGAGAGGGCGAGTTGGCTGGGCTGCCGGGGGGTGGATCTGAGCCCCCCCAGCCACGTTCCTGCACCTTGTCCTCATTCAGCCTCGTGCTCACGCCCGCCCGTGCAGGAAACCGAGCAGTTGGCAGGCAGAAGAACGGCACGGGGAGCCGTCACCGGCTCTCAGGCGCTTCTGCTCCAGATGGAGTTTGTCTCGCGCATCCGCATGAGGCGGTTCCACCTTTAGGAGTGGGCGAGAAGTGAGATCTGTGGGTCTCACCACCGTCATCTCACGTGCGTTTCTGAAAGGCATGTAAGAGAGCTTCCGGCCACAGTCCCTGCCTCCACAGGAAGGGAGCCTGATGCCCGGAAGGGCTGCACCCTCGCTGCCCAGGCGTGGGTGGTCCGAAGAAGCCCATGGCCACCCGCCGTGGATTCCGTCTCCCTGGTGCCCCTCCCACCTTGCCCTTGGTGCTTCTTTTCTTTTCTTTTATAACTTTTCTTTTATAACTTCTTTTATATCGTTTATATTTTTATTTATTTTATATTATTAATTTTAATTTTATATTGTTATTTTTATATTGTATTGTATTTTATTGTGCTGTAAGCCACCCCAAGGCTTCAGCAAGGGGCGGCATAGAACTGTTCTAATAACAACAACAACAACAACAACAACAACAACGACAACGACAACAACAACAACGACAGTGGCGCATGAAGCAGGCAGAGCTGTCCTCGGGGGCTCCAAGGCAGAAGCGAGCCGGGCGCCACTCGGGCGGCTTCCTTTCGCCCCCCCGCCCTTTCAGCAATGGGCCCCCGAAACCCGGGGCAAGGCGGGCAGGCTCGCCAGCGCTGCGCGGGGCCAAGGTGAGGACGCACCGGCCGGAGCGCCCGCCGCGGTCCTTTCCCTGGGCGAGCGGCTCTCTGAAGCGCACGAGCTCAGCGCGCCCTTGTCGGCGGTGCCTCCTTGGGGGGGGGGGCACGGAGAGGCGAAGGGGCTTCTTCCCAAGCAGGAGACACCCCCCCCCTCGCGGTGGTTCCTGCTCTGAACTCTCCGCTCCTTGCAGCAGGAGAAATTCATTCGCTCGCATAATGACCCGCTTGGCGGGATCGGCCAGGAGGGAGAGACACAGGCGGGGCTCGGGGGGGGGGGGAGCTGTTCTGTGGGGCGGCCGAGCGGGCGACGCCCGAGGGACAGGCCTCCGGCTCGGGGGTCTTTTGCCGAGGAAGGCGGGGACCCGGGGCTGGGAGCGCGGCTCTCGAGCCTGCTGCTTGGGGCCGGATGCTCCGGGTGCAGCTCGGCGGGCCGGGTGGGGGGTTCTCTTGGAGCCCGGGGTGTGGGACCTTCCCCATGTTGGGAAATCTCCCTTGGGACCCGCAGGGGTGCTCGGGGGCTTCCGTGTGGACTGGCGACGCGGGCAAAGTTCAGCAGGGAAGGTGCCGCGCTAAGGCAGGGGAAGCCGCGGCTGTCGCTCGGGGGGGGGGGGGGGGCCCGGGGGGCTGTCCCCCAAAGGGGACGGGGGGGGGGGGGGGGGGGGGGCGCTTGGGGCCGAGACTCGCCGGGCCCGGGGGGTTTTGGGGGGGGGGGCGGTTCTGAACAGCCTTCTCTGGATGCTTCAGCGATTTTAGAGAAGCAGCGCAGCTCCCCAACTCCAGCCCCCATCTGGCACGCTGCTTCCAGGGTCCCCCTTGGACTAAATCTAAGGTGGTGAAAATGCACAATGGAGAGCAAGCTTTTTAATCCTCGGGAGTTTATTTACCGAGCAACCACCCTTAATTTCGAAACTGCAGGGTGCTTTGCAGTGAATTCTTCTGGCCGACTATCGAGCAGATCACAAGATCGGACACGTGGGGAGAGAACAAGGGGCGTGATCTCAAAGTGGTTCGTAACAACCTTCCGGTCAGGGATTTTACTAGTCTTGGCTGCCCTAACTGATTTCTGGGAGCACCCAGGGTGGCAATGGCAGGTCCGTTGCTTCCACGAACACCGAAATAATTGTAATGTTTGTGGGAAACATTGCAATCGGGTAGTCCAGTCCCCAGCAGTAAGTGGAACATGGGATCCCTTGCAAGGCCGGCGTCTGGCGAGTAGCAGTCCTTCCCTCGGCAGAGCTGGAGGCGGGTTTTTCCCGGAGCCGGGGGCCCCATGGTTTGGAGCTGGAGCACAGCTTGTATCTTATCCAAGCGGACAAAGTTTTTCTCGGAATGTTATTTAAGCTGCTACAACAGAGCTTGACAGCGCGTGATTTCCAAACAACTCACATAAAGGCACAAATGATGCAAGATAAACACCAAAATAAGCGGGACAGAACAGTGAATACCGTAAAAACAGGCCCGGCTCGAGAAATTCATTTTCCAGCTCCCTAAGTCGACTCGACTCAGCCAGTCCGCACGAACATCATCAGCAGATGCTCGGCACGTCTAAAAGACACCGTACTCGTCCGACACGCATTGACTGGGACCGCCATTGGACAAGTACTGGTTTATTCCCAGAGTATCAGACTCTGCCTGACTGACTTTGGCCCCTGTGCAGAGTCCCTCAGCTGAGCTACATCGGGGGATAACCTTGGGGAAGTGCCATTGGACTGCTTAATCTCCCTGGAGGAAAAATCTGAGAACGGGAAGCAAACGGGAGAATTTCCCAGGTGCCCAAGACATAGTCAAGCCCCACAACTGAGCCCCAGGAGAGTGAAACTGGAAGGGGAAAGCCCCTTGAGGGGGAGCTGCAGTGCACCCCCTTGTGTGGGAGGGAAGGAAGAGGAGCACCCCGAGAACGACAGTATCGCCCAGGACTGCCAACCCAGCTGAAGCACCCCCCCGCAAGGTCCCCCCCCCCCGCCCCGAGTAGCTGCACAGGAAGGCCTCCCCACACCAGGCAAACTTGTGCCTGGTTGTGGTGCTCCTGGTGTGATGGAAGGCTGGGATTAAGGGCTGCCGGAAGTGCCCCCCAAGCCAGCAGAGGTGTCTCCGTACTGGGAGCTCCTCAGGCATCGGTGACCATCTCCAGGCAGCATCGGAAACGGCACTGGAAGGGGCAGCTTGGCAAAGAACACTGACAGCTTTAGAAGCAGTTCTGGTTTGCTTGAAAACCGGCAGAAGACTGTCTCTCCAAAAGCGCCAGAGCCTTTTAAGGAAGCAATTAACCCCGGTGCCTTCGCAAGCCTCTTTGCTGGCCCCAGAGCTGGTAGGCCAAAGTTCAATGCCGGACAGTTTGCGCTCGGAGAAATTGCTGCCTTAAAATCCCGCCGAGCCCTGAGCACCTTCTCTTAAGCAGTGGAATGGAGCCCACCGCTGTCTCTCCCGCCAGGCCAATAGTGCCCCCATCCCCCCGATAGTGAGTTGGCCTTGAGGGGTGTTTTTCTTTTGCACCCCCAAAATGTAAGAGGGCCAAGTCTGAACACAGAGCTGCCTTTTCCAGCAGAATCGGTCTCTCTTGCCTTTGATCCCTGGCTGCGCGAGTTCTTCCTTCCCTCCATTTGAATGGTGTGGAGATAAGCCGAGCCTCTAGATGGAGCGCAGAAACATTGGTGAACAGCCTGTGACTCTGCCTTATCTCTTCCTTTTCCCTTCCCCTGGTCCAGCCAAGTCCATTTCTCCCCCCCCACCCACCCCGCTTTGTCTCTGGCTGCCAGGGGAGAGGTGGGGGTGGGCAGAGGTAACTCTCTGGGCCATAGGACAGGAAGGGGCCTCCGGTCATCCCGCCCCACTCCCCGCTCTGGGAAGAGAAGCAGGAGCTGGCGCTTCCTCACGGCCACGGAGAGCGCCGCATTGTCAAGCTGCTGCAAACTGGCGTGTTTTGCCTGATACTCCGCTTCTGCATCTTCCTCTCAAGAGATCTGATCTGGTCCCAGGAGCCACCCTCCAGATGGTTAGGGTGTTCTCTGGTATTTGTCAGGGGGGTGGTAAACAAATATTCTCCCTCCGTCCTCCTCCCCCAGGGTTCCTTCAGCTTGTCCTCCTGGACTCGTTTCCTGTGCCCCTGACCTTCAGTGCCCTCCTCGCCTGAAGCCGCTCCAGCTTTGGCTGCGTCCTTCTAGGGTGCCTGGATGGCCGCAGGCGAGGAAGCAGCACGTCCTGCAGTTTGGAAGCCACGGTCCCGTTAAGGCTGCCTGCGACCGCATGAGCCGCATGAGCCGTATTTCTGCCACTGCACCACGCCGAGGACACAGCTGGCCATCAGCTGCAACCCAGTGGCCCCCTCATAAGTACGCCTGCCAAACCAGCCACTCCTGCCCTGTGTGTTCGTGCTCTTGGGTGTCTCTGCTTTCTGGACACAATGCTTAAGGTGGGGCCTAACCAGCAGAAGTAGAGGGGAACCGGTACCTCAAACTGCCCAGAAGCTCTCCTATGAATGCAGCCCAAAATAACATGGGCCCTTTTTGCAGCCACATCACACTGTTGGCTCGTATTCAGCATGTGATCACTCACATCCCAAGGTCCTTCTCATTTGCATGTTGGTGAGCCAAGTATCCCCCATCTGGTAACTGCATGCGGCTCCCTTTTCCCGGGTGCAGCCCGAGGTCCCTCTTTAAGTTTCATGTTGCTGCTTTCAGCCCAGGGCTCCAGCCCATCGGGATCACTTTGCATCTCCCTCCCTCCCTCCCTCCCTCCCTCCCTCCCTCCCTCGCAGGGTATGAGCGATCTTGTCCCGTTTTGTGCCATCTGCAAATCTGATGGCGGCCCCTGCTCCTCCTCGTCCAAGTCACACTGAAGCGCTGAAGGCCACTGGGCCCAGGACCGAGCCCTGCGGTCCCCATCCGTCGCCTCGCCCCGGATTCAGGAGGTGCCACTGAGAAGCACCCTTTGCGTCCGATGCTGTGCACATCGATGGCTCCACTTGATAGTTGTTCCACCAAGCCCACGTTGAGCGACTCTGCCGACGGCATGGGGCACTTCGACAAAAGCTTTGCTGCAGTCAAGCGAGATTACGCCCACGGCATTCCCGGAGTCCATCAGGGAGGACCAACCCCACCGCCTCGCCCTTCTAAGGTAGCAGCAGCAGCATATCTTGCAGAAATGAATCCCATAATTTATTTTTTTAAAAACTCCTGCCTGTCCTATGAATCTCCCAGCTACACTCTTTATGTATATCAACCCATGTGTCACCTTGGGGAAAGCAAAGAGGGTGCGAAGCCCAGATAAATGTTCCAACAGCTGCTGGCATTTGAGGAAGGAGGGATGAACAAATGCTATTAAGCCCTTCTGCCTGCCACTCTGGACAACGGTGGAATTGCCCCCTCTTCCCCCTCCCCCGCGAAGCAATCCTCTTTTCAGATGAAAGGGCCTGACACGACTTGCAAGGTGGAGTCCTCAGCTTCATACTCGCAGTTGAGAGTGCCTGTCTTGGCCCCTCACACTGAGAGGAGGACCCCGGAAGGCCTCGGGGCCGAGGAAGGCTGTGGAGATGCGCGCTGGCAGCAGCGGCTGCACAGGGTTCCCACAGGGCTGATGTGCCCCTCTGCCCCCAAAGCCCTTCCAGCTCTCGGGTGCGTTTTCCACCAGCCTGTTCTCTTAGTCAGGGTTCTTGAGACTAACATCCGGTCTAGGAGCGTTAATCCAAAAAGAGCTCTCCCACTGACCCAGAGGCTTTCTTGCTGCCCCCAGTTGGTCTTGGGGTACAGATGCCTGTGAGCACAAATCTAACGATCATGCCCATCTTTGGGGACCCCAGACACCTTCCTGGGATTTCTCCTGTCCCTTTATAGCTGCCCCATCCTCACTGGTGGCCTGCCATGGGTCCATGCCCAGCTTCCCTTCCCATGAGAAGCCTTCCCCTTAATTCCAGCTGCCACCCCGCACGTGCGTGCGTGCACACGTGAATATACGTGTGTGTGCGTGTGTGTGTGTGTGTGCACGCATGCCCAGCACACACTTCCAATATAATAAAGGGCCAGCAGCAACACAGCAGCTGGTGGTGTGATGTTTCTCCTGGGGGGAGGGGGGAGATGCTCCTTCCAAACCTGGCCTCTTTAAGTTAATTAACACAGCAACTATTCTCAGCTGCTTAGAGTTTGTCTTCCTGGGCGGGCACTTTGGGGAAACATCATCTGCATTGTGTTTTAATTGAAGATACAATAAAGGGGAAGTTGTTTTGCTGCAGCTGTTAAATAATAAAATCCAAGGAGGGGGTGATGGAGGATCGCTTCAAAGCTATCTCTGCCGTTATACCAACAGCTTGAGCCTACTTTTGATGACCTGGGTACCCCCAGGCAGAACTAAATTGCAAGCTACAGACACCAGCAGAGAGCTTTCCAGCTTCTTGGCATTCTTCTAATTTTTGCATTGAATGGCTGAGTGATAACTGTAATGGCTTTTCCAGAGCAGAGCTAAAAAGAAAATAGTATCCTTGCGAGCGCTGATAAAAGGCCAACTGCTTGGATTGTGATCCCCCTCAAAACACTTTAATTTCGAGTGTCCCATTTGGGCCTGCTGGGAAACGGGCCAGAGCATGTGTCCAAGCCGTGGTGGAATGGACCCCCGCCCGGGAGGGGTCGGCACCCAGTGCGGGAGGCGGAAATGAGGCTTCGCATGCGAGGGACCCCAATCCCCCGCACCTCGTCCCAGGAGGAGCCGGGCGGAAAAGACCCTTGAGCTGGGCTCTTCTGGTGGTGCGACTCGGGTGAAGGCAAGTGGGTTTGCACATCCCCTTTTCCTCAGGATGAACCAGTGGTCCTGAGCCCCCCGCCCCCCCGTGGGCCGTGGCTGAGACACTGGTGTTGTCCGGCTTGTACCCCTGCCTCTGTTCTCAAGACCTGGTCAAGATCAGTGCTCTTGGATGGAACCTGCCACATACCTGGGAGCAGGTGACCTCCTGTTCTACCATTGAAGCAGGCCCTGCTCCTCCTCCTCCATAAAGGGGAATTTTGGCTCTGGTGCTTCATTTCAGTCTCAGTCCCCCGTCCCCCGTCCCCGTCCTTGCAGCAGCAGCGAAAAGATGGACACCCAGACGGAAGAGATGTTGCTGGAACCTGCATTGGCCTCCAAGCCTGCTGGAAACAGGAACACTCCGAACGCATTTGCCTGCTTTTCCCCAAGCGAGAAGGCCGAGGGTCCCATCCCGAAACTCCGGCTTGGCTGTCCATGCCGCACCCACCCTTTGATGCTGCTCTTAACCGGGCAGGCTTTCAATCACTGAATTCCCTAGTTTTTAAGAGGAAATTTAAAAGTAAAAAGCGAGCTATAAGCCTGTCAAGGCAAATGCATACAAGGGAGGAGCGACCCTCTCCAGGTTCTCGGGGCTCCACGGGGTCATCAGTATTGCCGCTCTGTTTCAACACTGCCCAATAGCCGAGTTCGCCGAGCAACTGGCCAGTCATAAAATACAACGAGACGCAGCCCAGTGCCACAGAAACAGCATGCACCTTTCCACACAAAATTCAGAACACAAATTCAAAACGGAGCAACTAAATGTCAGCCCAAGTAGGGCCTGTTCAAAGGAGGGAGAAGCTGGCGGGAGCTTCCTTGTGCCCCCCACGGACTCGGCATGGAGGGTGGCCTTCCCCTGGCGCCAAAGGGACAGCGGGGTTGGCTCCAGGCCGGCCTCGGGGGTGATAGTTCCATAAGCAGGGGCCACTGCCGAGAAGGCCCTCCCCGTG
This sequence comes from Varanus komodoensis, assembly GCF_004798865.1. Lineage (NCBI taxonomy): Eukaryota > Metazoa > Chordata > Lepidosauria > Squamata > Varanidae > Varanus > Varanus komodoensis. The sequence continues at coordinate 41,489 of NW_025336508.1, read as the reverse complement.
GCTGCACCTCTCAGTGCCTCCTGCAGAGGGCGCACTCAGAGATGGCCCCAGTGGCTGCGCTCAGGCCAGGTGCTCCGCCAGGCATCGGGGCCCGGGCAAGGCAATCCCAGCGCGCCTCCCCCTTGCCAGCCTCCCTCAGCAGGGCGCTCTCGGGCAGGGAACAGCTCCCCAGGTCCTCGCAATCGCCTCTCTCTTGTCACAGCTGATTCTCCTGCCACCCCCCAGCCCTCCTCTGCCAGGCTGCAGGTGGGCACAAGGGGTGCTGGCACCTTTGTCGCTTCAGAGCAAACTGAGCATGCCCAACGCAGCTTTGCCAGCAGTTGCTCCCGCAGGCTTTTGCAGGCAGGAAGGCTCCATCCCTTGGAAGGCACTGCTCCGCATTCCGGCAGCTGAACAAAGGCAAGTCTTCCCTGACACGCCTGCACAAGATACAGCTGGAGTTTTCCCCCCGGAATTTGAAAGAGAGAAATTCATGATAGGACATGCCAAGCCACGGCTTCAGTAAAAAGTACAGACGTGTCAGTTTCAGCACTTGTAACCTGCTGAGTCTGTCATTTTAAATTAGAGCGGTTTGAAATTTTGCACAATTTGTAGATCTTATCAGTTAAATTGAAAATGCCATGTTTTAAGTTATGAGTTCTCCAGGTGTGATTTTTATAAGCAGTAGAATTTGAGGCTTATAAAAGTGGAACTTTTCCCTGCTCCTTTCATAACTAATTCTTCAGTGCTTCCCAGCCTTGAGTGATCCTGATTGCTCCAGTTGCTCAGGAAAATGGGCCAGAATGTCATCTTTAATTAGCCTCCTTGCTTCTGGGTCTCCGAATGGGAGTGGGGAACTGGTCAGTGCAATCCAGCTTCCAAACCTCCTCCTTTGTAGACGGGTTTCCTTTGTCACCTACTGGGCTGCAGGCAACACCTCATGGGCGGCAGGGTCCAGGCCGTGGGAAGCAGCTGCCCCAGGACCGAGGCAACGGGACCCGAGCAATGCACGGTTCACATCCAGCAGCCAAGTTCAGTAGTCCAAGTCGTCATCCCTGAGCCGGCCAAGACACCGGGAGTTGGTCACGGAGCAAAGCCAGGCGCAGTCAGAGCGGGCAAGAGGCCAGGGACCGGCAGGATGCTGGAACCGGTGCCGGTGCCTGGGAGTGGGGCAGCAAGGCAGGGCTCGGGAAGAACAAGGCGGGGGAGCAAGGCAGGCCTGGAACGGGGTCGGGGAAGGTCCAGCAAGAGGCAGGGGCAGGCCTGTGCTGCGGAGGCACATCAAGGGAAGCGGCTGCTCCTAAAACGCGTTTTCCTCAGGGCTCCCGGGTGGCGCTTCTCCAATTCCGCACCTTCCAGGGTGGTTGTTCTGGTGCTCGGCCAGCAGATGGCGCCCCAGAGCTGCCCCAATCGTGAGAGTGCCCCCCTCCACCGCCAAGAGAAGGAGGGTCCCTTCCCCTTTCAAGGGCTAGGTTTGTTAAGGGGGGGGGGTCCTGTGGAAAGCACAGATTTGGGCAGGAGCAGGGGAGTTTTTGGCTGGCTCCCAAGGATGGTCCTCTTCCTGGTTCGCCAGACGGACCCGCAAGTCCCTGAGGTTCCCGTCGAGCTGCACTGGAAACAGGAGCAGGGGGGCCAGGCCAAGCCAACCTCGGCAGGGGCTGCTCACAGGGGGAAGCGCTCCACCCGCAGCATCGCCACATGGGCTGCAGGGCCTGCACGGTGTTGGCCAGTCCTGGCGACCCGTGAACCATCCGAGCGCCTTCGCTTCTGGCCGTGCGGAGTCCATCGCGCGCTGAGTCCGCCGGGGCAGCCCTCTGGCTTGCACGCCTCCTTCCATGCTGCGCAAACCAGGCCGTTCCTGCAACGCAGCACAGCGGCACCTCGGCTCACGGACGTAATTCGTTCCACAATTCTGGCTGTGAACTGACTCAGTTGTGAACTGAATCAAATTTCCCCGTAAGGTTCAATGTAAAATAAGGTGAATCAGTTCTGAACCATATGAATTTTTCTTTAAAACCACAGAAATATGGGCCAAAGCACAGTAGAGCATGAAGAGAGAGAGCCTTGCTCCAGGCGACTCCTGGCATGCAGGACGGGCAGGCGGGCGGGCAGGAGGTCATTGTCCGCAGGGAGAGTCTGCGGCCGCGATCTCCTCTAGAGGAAGCCGTGGCCACGTGTCAGGGCGGGGAAGGAGGCCGCGATCGTGTTTGCCACGCGATGCGGAGTTTGCAAACGGAGGCAAAATTGTGCTGAATCATTTATGTGGACATAAGCGTTCGTGAACCGAGGCATTACTGTATAAGCACATTTAAAGCGGTTCAAAATTCCGATATACAAAAATGCACAGCAGTTCTTGCTCTGGAGTCGCCTAGAAAGGGCTCTTCACCCCCACCCCCGCGCAGGGTACGGTGGCCCCGGCACGGTTACGCAGAAGCAATATTTTCCCCGGATGAACTGCTCTGGAGCGGTTTCGTTGATGTATGGGGTACAGGCGGGCTTTCCATCAAGATTAAGGCTTGGCATCCCTTTGCTCTCTCTCTCTCTGCCTGGACAGGTGCATTTGCTGAGTGTCTGCGGGACGCGTGTCACTGGCGGTTCCGGGTTCTGCTCTGCTGCCGCCCGTCCTGCTGCCCCCGTTGTCAAGAAAAAGAGAAACGGGGCTGCCTCGGTTTGCTCTCGGTCCTCCGTTTTGAGGCAGCTTTGCTCAACATGCCTCCTTCTCCGTTTTTACGAAGGAAAACGGGCTGTGCCGAGCCTGGGTGCAGCAGCAACAATTTTGGCCTGGCCTGAGAGAAGGCTGGGGTAAAAATTTCCAGGGGGCTCTCAAGCCCCCTGGGCCGGCTGGAGGCGAATTGGCCTGCAGTCAGATCTCTTTCGCTGCTCGGAGCATTCTGGAAGGAAGCACCAAATTAAACAGGCGCGCCAACCCCCCCCCCACTTTCCTTTTTTCGTTTTCATTCCTCTCATTTATGCCAAGCAGTTTTTATATCAAGTCTGATTTCTAGGCTTAAGATACTGGAGAGCAGAGATAAGATCATGCTTAAGTATGACAAATCGCTCCACATTTAAAGTTCATACAACTTGGGGAAAAGGGCAATGATTGGATAAGCTTTTCCGAAACGCTGAAGTTCCCAGCTCACCACATGTGGGTGAGTCTTTCTCAGCCTCAGTTTCCTCTCTCTGAAATGGAGATAATTCAGCGTACTGAATGGAGAATTTTAATCTCTGAATTCGTTCCAATGTTGTTTAACCAGTTCATTGCAAAAGTCAGAGCAAGGCTGGCTTTGGCTTTTTCTCTGACTTTTAGGCAGGTGCTGACTCCAAATTTCTTGAGAAATGTGTCTCCAATTTTCCTTTCCACAAATGGTTCAGAGTGGTATACAAATAATTGATTGTTAAAACACACCATCAACTGTCAGACTCTTACTTTCTCACAAGTGTCAAAAAATGAAATTGGGTCAAGTCACTTTGGCTGCTTCACAGGTCTGTGGGACGGGATGCCTGGTCAATATATGACTTCAAAATTAAAGATGAGAATTTTGAGAAAAGAGTGGGAACTTGCCAGGTTCATTTGCCAGATAAAGTGTGGTTGTAATTACCGGAATTAATGCATTATCAACTTGAGCAGCAGGAAATGCAGCCTTGAACCTGACCTCCCCCCCAGCCATAAATCAGTGGGAAATGCAATTTCAGAATACGCCTCAAAAGCCACATGACAAAAATGGTCCAAATTTTGACATGGGAAAGGAAGGAGGTTCCACTCTCCAAGGCAGCTTTTAAACAAATGGAATGAAAGAGGCAGAAGCTATGTTCTGGGACTTCAATTCTGAGCCCCTTCCCCTGCGGGTCAGCCCCACTGAAATCCATGGGTCGGCCTCCTGGGTGGGGATGAATGGCTCCGAAACTGATGTGACGCGGCAGCCACTGAGCGCCAGTTCCGGTGTGCAGCTGAGCATCTCTTGGTGCTCCACGGAGGGTGCGTGCTTTTGAGGTGGGGCCCTTCCTGGGAAGGAAGCATCCGCTGGCATTGAGAATCCGCACCTTTGGTGCTGGTTGCCTCCGGGATCCTGGAGAGGCTGGGTGTGGAAGAGCCTTGGCAAGGCACAGAGCTGCGGGCCACATGGACACATGGTCTGATCTAGCAGCACAGCACGCCTGCCTCATGGGCACCGGGGGCAGGGAGCCACAAGGCTCTCCTCCTAGCCTGTCTGTTGAGAGAAGAGGTGCCATATGCCGTTTCTGTTTCTGTCTCCCTGGGGCACTGAATTTGCCCATCCCTCCAAAGAGGGCCACCCATGAAGGGTAGAGCGCCCTCAAATGGTAGGCCTTTGCTGACTGATTTTAAAGCAATAAGGGGGCCTACCATGCCACCAGCCTGCCGGAGCAAGAAAAGTTCTGGTTTCCCTGATAGATGCTCAGGCAGGACTCTGAGCCTGGGAAGCTTCCATTCCTGCATGATCTCATCTCATTGGAGCGCCTAACCCCCGGAAGGTCGATGCGCCAGGTGAAGCGCCCCCCACCCCAAGTTGAGAGGACCCGCCACGAAATCCATATCCCTCTGGACTAAGCCCCTTTGTCTCTTATCTTGTTCTCAGCAGAAAGGGCAGTCGCTGCAGCTCCCCATCTTCCTGGGACTTTTAAACTATACTCTCAGAATGCTACCTCGTCCAATCAACGCATCCCGCAATCTCGTGAGAATCCATGCCTGGTTTTTCCTCCAACTACTTCTCCTTGACTTGCCCTCTGGGCAAGTGGTTTTCTGGGGCGACTGGTAGCCCACCCGCTGGCTGTTCCCGAGGAGAACCCTGGGGCTGCTTGTCAGAGGATCAGTGCAGGAGCACGCGGGATGGGTCTCATGGTTTTCCATCCACGTTTGTTCCCTTGTCAGGCTGGCTGTTCTCCTGAAATTGGTCCCATCTGTCTTGATATTCCACAGCGAGCGAGCGCAGCGACGGGCGGGATGCGCGAAGGCCCAGGCGCACGCTCCGGCGTATGCCGTGTGCCCACGTGCGTGCCTGCCTGCCTGTGAGCGATCCCCCGCCCCGCGCAAGGCGTGCGTGGGGATCTGCCTGACGCTTCCCCGCGGTTCCCTGAGCAGCCCCGCAGCCAGCAAGAGAGGGCGCTCCTCCAAGGTCAGGGTGTGGAGAGCGGAATCAACTGGCGAGGGCGGCACGGCCGCGCCTGCACCGATGGTACCAGCGGCCTGGTTGTCTGCACCAGAGTGCCCCTTGCCTGGGTGTGTGTGTGCGTGTGCGGGGGGGGGGTGCCCTTTAACCCAGCAACAGGCGCGAATGCGCTGCTTGGGAGGTGCAGTTCGGCACTGAACTCAGCACAGTCGGAAGCACCTCGAGGCGGCAGCGGGGCGGGCACTCCAGTCTGCCTGGCTGCAGCCGGGGAGGCACCGCTCGCCCACCCAGCAAAACAGCCGTGAACAACCCGCAGCTCTGGATTTGCACATAATGACAGCCCCTCCCCGACGTTCGCCGCCCGCCCGCCCGCCTCGCGGCTCAGCCGCCGGGTTTTGCGAGCGCGCGCTGCCCGACAGGCCCCCGCGAGGGGCTTGCACGAACGAGGCCTGGGGGGATTCGCCCCTGCAGAGGGTTAATTATCTGACTGCCCCCTCGGCGTCCTTGTAATCTGAAATCATCCAGCCGCAGCCGCAGCCGCCGGGTTGCGCCGCTCCTTCTGCGCCTAATGGGGCGGAGCGCGCAGCCGGGAGTTGCGCTCCGCCCGCCGTTCGGAAAGGCTTCTGCTCCGTTTCCCCGTCCTTCCTTTTTCCTTCCTTCCTTTTGCAGGGATGCGCTCGCGCGCCCTCTAAGCACCCCCCCCCCCCCCCCCCCCGGAGCCGCGCTTGCCCCCAAGGACTCCGGGCGCGTCCGAGCGGGCTTTTTACGCTGGAAAACGCCCCGCAGCAGCGCTGCCCCCGCACGGCCGTCCTGCTGTCGGTGCGGGGCGGGAAAGGACGCGCTTGGACGGAGGAAACGCCCCGAGGCAAACGCCGCCCGCCTCGGTTCTGCACCGTCCCGTCCCTTCTGCTGCCTCGCGTGCAGCCGCTAAAGCCGCGTGGGAGAACTGGGAGGCCTGCGCTCCTGGTCCCCGGGGGCGGCGGGGGCGGGGGGCGCCTCTCCGTCTGCTTGCTCCGCGCTCCGTCGGGGACGGGACAGCCAAGGCACGGAAGGGGCGCCGCGAAAGACCGCTGTGCCGGCTGGCGGGCTGGCTCTGCAAATGGCATTGCCTACGCAACCCGCAGCTGTGTTTCAGCCAAGACTCGCACATCGCTTTTCTATACATGGAAGAAATTCTGATGCGCTGGCGGACTTCGTTTCAAGAGAACTTTCCCACACAGCTCGCTTTGCGGGTCCCCGTGGCAGTCGCAGCCCCTTCTGTGAGTTTGGCGGCAGCGCTATCGGATGCAAAACCAAGGTGCTTTTGAGTTGGATGCATTAGCAGAAGTATCACTGCCAAATCGCGAGAAGTGGTAGTTCCTCTATACTCCGCACTAGTCAGACCTCACCTGGAACACCGTGTCCAGTTCTGCGCACCGAGATTTAGGAAATTAGAAAGGGACCAGAGGAGGGCCACAAAAATGATCCAGGCTTTAGAAACATTGTCACACGAGGAGAGACTGGGAGAACTGGGCATGTCCAGCCTTGAGAAGAGGAGGCTGAGGGGGGACATCATCTCCCTCCATGAATCCCTCCAAGGCTGTCCCAGAGAGGAGGGTCAAGATCTCTTCTCGCTGATGCCAGAGCGCAGGACACGGAGGATGAGTCAAGCTGCGACAGCCCAGATTCAGGCTGGCCGTCAGGAAGAGCTTCTTCCCTGTCGGAGCAATTCAGCAGTGGGACCGGCTGCCCAGAGAAGTGGTGGGCAGTCCCAGACAAGAGACTTTCAAAAGCCGTCCTTGAGTAAGGTTTTCTGCACTGCTCATCATTTCAGAAAACACTACTCAAGGAAGGCTTTTTCCAAATAGCCCTCTTTTCCATGGAACTTTAGCCCTATATTAGGGTTGGGGGTGTGCACCAGGGTAGGGTTAGGGTTAGAAAAATGTGGTGTCCTGGCATGGTTTTGATGGTTGGAATGTGTTTAGAATGGGCCAAAAGGATGAGCAGTGCAGAAAAAGGTTCTCAAGGAAGGCTTTTTCAAAATCACCCTCTTTTCTATGGAACTTTAGCCCTATATTAGGGTTGGGGTTGTGCACCAGGGTAGGGTTAGGGTTAGGAAAATGTGGTGTCCTGGCATGGTTTTGATGGTTGGAATCTGTTTAGAATGGGCAGAAATGATGAGCTGTGCAGAAAAGGCTACTCATGGAAGGCTTTTTCAAAATAACATTATTTTCTGTGGAACGTTGGCCCTATATTAAGGTACGGGGTTTGCACCAGGGTAGGGTTAGGGTTATAAAAATGTGGTGCCCTAGTATGATATTGATGGTTGGAATGTGTTTAGAAGGGGCAGAAATGATGAGCTGTGCAGAAAACGCTACTCAAGGACGGCTTTTTCAAAATCGCTCTCTTTCTATGGAACTTTAGCCCCATATTACGGTTAGGGATGTGCACCAGGATAGGGTTGGGGTTAGAAAATCGAGGTGTCCTGGCATGATTTTGACTGTTGGAATGTGGTTAGAATGGGCAGAAATGATGAGCTGTGTAGAAAAAGCTACTCAAGGATGGCTTTTTCAAAATAACATTATTTTCAATGGAACGTTGGCCCTATATTAGGGACGGGATTTGCACCAGGGTAGGGTTAGGGTTAGGAGAATGAAGCGTCCTGGCATGGTTTTGATTGTTGGAATGTGTTTGGAATGGGCAGAAATGATGAGCTGTGCAGAAAAAGCCACTCAATGAAGGCTTTTTCCAAATTGCCCTCTTTTCAAAGGAACTTTAGCCCTGTATTAGGATTGGGGGTGTGCACCAGGGTAGGTTCAGGCCAGTGGTAGTGAGCACATGCATGTGGGCATGCAGAGCCCTATCTTTCTGGCACACAAGTCAAGCCTCCCCAGCATCGCCCCAGCAGCTGAGCATCGGATGACAGCACACACAGGGACCATGCGCATGCTCGGAAAGGAGACGTGGAGCCAGGTGACCTCACGAGCCACGACTCATTAGCCACGACTCGTCCGAGCATTCACATGGCCGGTCAGTGCGTTGCCAAGGATATATATCTATTTGCTTGGACTGGCTGTGAGTTGTTTTTTCTAAACTAAAACCTCAGTTTTCCGGTTTCCTTGCAGTGTTGGCACTTCGCGACAAATAAGTGAGTTTTGGGTGGCAGTTTGGGCACTTGGTCTCTAAAAGGTTCGCCATCACTGCTCTAAAGGAAGCCTCTGACTTGAATTTAGAAAAACTGAGTGGGGCCGTTGTGGGCAGGGTGGTCGGAGGACGTTCAGTCATAGGGGCACCATCATTTGGGATCAGCTTGATGGCACGGAAGGAGCCTCCAGAGCTGCCGGCATGTCTTTAGATGTCCCAAAGCGACTGTCGTTGAAGGCTTTGCTCTACAGAACTTTCCCAGCATCCACATATCTGGACTTTCCATGTTGGGTAGCTCAACAGCTAGAGTAAGTGGGTGTGCCTGAGTTCACAATGATGGGATTCCCTGGGACAGACGTGCCAGCACCCCTTGCCTTGCAGAGAGCGGAGCTGCCGAAATGGTGTGTGTCACTGCTTGTGTCCCGCAACCAGCCTCGGTGTTGGTGCGACATCCTGCGGGACCCGTTGTGCCTGACAGCTGCATGGAAGCATGGGGTCTCCTGTTCTCGCATTCCTCTGCTGTTCTTCCAGATGGGCATGAGGCAGCCATCCAGAGCGCCAGTGCGCTGTGGACTCCTGCAGCCAGGCATCTGCCTGTGGTCCGCAGAGGGCGGAGAAGCCTGATTCCGTTCGGCAACACATCGTTACTGGTCGAAGGACCACAGAACTCCCCAGTATTGTGGGGCTGGGCACCCACCGCTGCCCCTTGGCTTCCAGTACCAGAGGGACCGTGCCAAAGACCAGCCCCCTCCCCATCCCGCTGCTCTTCTCTCCCCGTTCCTGCCCTGCCCCCAGCTCTGTTCTGGCGCATCCGTGGCGCAGAGGCCTCCCCGAGCAGGCTGGCCACTCCTCCTCCTGGGGGCCTGCTTCGAGGGCAGGAGTCGCCTGCCACAGTGCTGAGGTTCTGCCGTCCACCTGCCTTCCGGAAGCCACCCGGGAAAAGAGCCCGGGGTTTCTGGCCGGGCCCACTGCCACAACGGTGCTTCCAGCGGCTGATTCTCCAGAGGCGAACTGGTGGGGGGCCTCGTGGGACGGCTCCTGGCTGGATGCCCCTCACACAGTCATCGCAGCCCACGGAGGATCTGCAGGTGCTGCTCACACCCATGATCAGCGATCCCAAAAGGGTCGCTCGGGTCGTGCGCAGGTTTCCCATCCTCGCCTCGCCGTCCCAGGCAGTCATCCCAAAAGGCTCGCAGGAGCCCAGGCTCGGGAAGCGCCGCCCACCGTGACTCCCGGCGAGCATCACGACTCCGTATGGTGTGCAGACGGCCGTCCTCCAGCCTCAGCTCCCTGCCGAGCGACGCTGGAGGCGGCACCGCGGTTGTCGTGTGCGTGTTTTGGCGTGGATTCAGTGCACTAAAAATAGCGTTGCTCGTTGAAGACAAGTGGGAAATGCAGAGAATATGACAAATGTGGAGATATAATTTTACCGAAAGAAAAGCTGGACTGTGTAGATGAGAGGAATGATAAGTAAAATTTATAATCTATTACTAGAAGAGGAGGGTCACTATGGCCCTCTTTAAGAGTATTGGGAAATAGATTTAAAAAGAAATATTAGTGCTGAACAATGGTACAATATGTGGGATACAAGAATTTTGAAATTTATACGAATAAGAATTAAAGATAGTTTTGATAAACTGGTTTGGAATTGCTACTTAACTCTGGTTAAATTGAATTACATGAATAATGAATATTCCAACATGTGTTGGAAATGCAACCAAGAAGTGGGTACATATTTCCATATGTGGTGGAAGTGTAACTATATAAATGAGTTTTGGGAAAGGATCTTGAAAGAAATTAGTAAAATATTGAATTAAATATTGAAGTTGATCCTGGATTAGTATTATTGTCATTATTTAGAGAGCAGATGGGACAAAATGCTAAAGAATTGATGATAAATTTATTAGCGGTAAGATTAATAATAGCAAGGAATTGGAAAACAAAAGGTAAATATATTGTTGACTAGTATAAAGAAGTCTGGAATATAGCTATTAATGGTAAGTTAACTTGTGATATTAAATGGAAAAAGGTTTGATAAGTGAAAATAATTTTGAAAATATTTGGAGACCTTTTATTAAATATGTTTTAATAAAAGGTAAGGGGTATGACCCGCCACAAGAGTCAGTGGAAGGGAAATGGGGCAACCTGAATGAATTCATGAGCTTACGAGACCGTTGGTCCTGGTGGAGGTAGCACTGAGATTAATGTATTGTTCAATTGTGTTAATCAGTAATGTTTAGTTGTTGTTGTTGTTATATTTATTGTATTGTTTTAATAACTAAAATAATTTTTAAAAGAAAGAAATGGAAGAAAAAATTTAAAAAAACATTGCATTTCCCCCATGCAGAGACAAAAGGGAGAAGCCGGCATCTAGCACGGGGCCTCTGCTGCAGGGCCACCGTCTCTTGCACAGGCTGGCAAATTTTGGATTGCAACCACTCAATAAATGCCTCTTGCAGAGAAGCCTGCAGTCCACGTAACGTACAAATGAGCCGAGCCCCTTGGCCCAGTGAGAGCCGACCATGCATCTCCTGGGCCAGGATCTCACCTAGCCTGTTCCCGCTGTGGCTGGAACCCCTCGGGGCAGTTCTGTCCCGATCGGCTACGGTGGGCTGAGAGAGCCACGGGCTTCCCGCACTCGTTTCAGGACCGGCATCAGGAATCCCAGCTCTCTGGCCCTCTCCGAAGGGTGGGGGGTCTTTGATGGAATCAGACGCTCAGAAATAAAACAAGGATTTATTGAGGGGTGGGAGACTGTAAAAACAGCAAGAAATAATAGACTCAAATCATCAATCTCGTGGACAGTCTGGAAATATTAATGGGCAGGAGGGACAGGAATGAGCTGGTTCGCTCTTTCTGGCATCGGTAATGTAGATTTGGCACAGTGCAGACGGACGGAGCCTCTGGCTCATACCGGCCCTTGACAGACGCCATCTTGGCATCCGAGGGACAGAGAGGAAGACGCTTGGGTGCGCATTGGGTCCCAGAGACGCAAGCAACCAGGTTGGATTGCAGACACTGACTGGGCCCTGCTTCTTCCTTCCAACCCGACTCGTCCCCCACCCCCGTCCTTCCCCTTCTTTGCCTGTCCTTTTTAAAGATCACACATTTACGGTGCGTTGGGCTAAACAGGATTGGCTTGTTGTGTCTCTAACTGTGTGTTGTGTTGCCTTCTGGAAAACTAGCAAAACTGAATTCTCTGTGTGTTTAAACAAGGGGAGAGGCCTTCAACGCCAAGCAAGCCCTGGTGTGGTAGAACTCCCTGTCCCCCGAAAACTGTATCCTAAAATCTCATGATTTCAAGTGTTCAGCTCATTTACCTGAAGCCAGTCTGGCAATGTTCTCATTTTTCAACCCACCCGCAGCCTTCCAACATCTGCTAATATCGGCTGACGTGCCAAAAGTTTTCTTGCTACACTGTGGCTTAAATGTTATTACTCAGCCTGATATTCCTATGAAGGGAAGGTTATCAATAAAAGAAAGAAAACCCATCCTTCATCACCACCCACAGATGAGAGCTCGCAAGACGCAAGAGCTTCTGCCCGCCAGTTCGGCACGCAGCCCCACCAGAACCATCGTGCGTGGCTGCGGCAGTGGCTTAACGCCGGAGTTTCACGCGCAGCGTCTCCAGGTTCGACTCCTACTTTGCTATTCATGGGTGTTGTTGGCGTTTCTGATAAATGCACCATGGTTATTTTACTGGTGCATTATCTCAGTGAAATTGAATATCGATTCCATCTGCTTCAATGGCTTTCGAAGGTCCCTTCTCAAGTGCAGGTCACCGGCAGAACAGCTTAAAAGTTCAGCAGCCGGTTCATAGAAACAGAGAAACTGAGCGAGTCAGAAGGGGCCTCCCGGGCCATCTAGTCTGACCCCCAGCTCCAGGCGGCTCTGCTTACGACATGCCCACCATGTGCACGTCCAGCCTATCCTTGAACACCCTCACCGATGAGGCCTCGACCACCTCCCATGGAAGCCCATTCCACACCCTGGGGGTCCCAACCGTCAGGAGGGGCTTCCTGGCATCCACCCTGAACCTGGGCTCCCTGAGCTTGGCTCCGTTGGAGCGCGTCCTGCCTTCCTCTGCAGGGGAGGACAGGTCTCTGCCCACCTCTGAGTGACACCCCCTGGCATACCTGTATGTTGCCAACATATCCCAGAGTCCTTTGCAAAAGAGCTTCATTTTGCACAAAAGGGATCCGTCTAGATCGCCAAGGGGGACCTTCCACTCAGGGCTCTGGTGCTTCGTTGCTGAATGAGTGAGTTGTGTCCTTGTGAACACCAGTTGTTTGCAACCAAGAGTGAAATGAGCCACAACATGGAGAAAGCGAAAATTTCAGATTTCCCCACCTTTTGCTCTTAGATAGGTGAGGGTTGGAGTGGGGGAGAATGGAAAATATATGGAGCTACAGAAGAGAGCAGCAACACTCAAAGCAATAATCAAAGCATAGATTATTTTAAATGTGTGTATCCCACCCTTCACAGTGTCTCAGTGTCCCAGTAAGATTATGTACTTACTAAGTCAGCAACCAAGGATGGTAGGGTGATCTTATTTTTCTTATTAAATTTATGTATTATTTTTATGTATTATTTCTCAATGCAGGAAATAGTCTGGAAGCAATTTATAAAAACAAGCAAGCAAACAGAAATCCATGATTTACAAGAAAAAATCAATATAAATCATAATTGGTCCAATGTATAGATACCATAAAAGCATAAGAACAATCTAAACAATCATCCACAATACACAAGACCTCGTCTTGCCCTTGCTCACAGCCCACAATGAACAGCACAAAAACAGCCCAGAACAATTGCTCTATAACTAATGTCCACATATTTGGGGAAATAAGCGATGTGCCAAGTCCTTCACCCAGGAAAAAGAAACCAAATGGGAAATACACAGAAGCATAGAAACAGCGCAAGTCGGAAGGGGCCTCCTGGGCCATCTAGTCTGGCCCCCACTTGCAGCCGGCTTCACTCACGACATGCCGTGCTCAACGGAACTGAACAAGAAAAAGACCTCGGAGTGACCGTGGTCAACAGGCTAAATATGAGCCAACGATGCAAAGCAGATGCAAGAAGGGCAAATGCTATTTTGGGGTGCATTCATAGAAGTATTAATTCCAAATCACGAGAAGTTCCTTTATGCTCCTCACTCGTCAGATCTCACCTGGAATGCTGTGTCCAGTGTTGGGCACCAACATTTAAGAAAGATGCAGAGGAATTAGGAAGGGACCAGAGGAGGGCCACAAAAATGATCCAGGGCTTGGAAAGAGTGCCCTATGAGGAGAGACTGGGAGAACGGGGCATGTCCAGCCTTGAGAAGATTTGGGGAGGGTGGTATCGCTCTATACGTACCTCAAAGGCTGTCCCAGAGAGGAAGGTCAAGGTCTCGTCTTGCTAATGTCAGAGCGTAGGACACAGAATAATCAATTCAAGCTGTGACAACTAAGATTCAGGGTGGACGTCAGGAAAAGCTTCCTCCCTGTCAGAGCAACGGGACAGTGGGACCAGCTGCCTGGAGAGGTGGTGGCTCTCCCACACCGGGGACACTCAGAAAGGAACTGGGCAGCCGCCTGAGTGGGATGGTGCGAACTGGCGCCCTGCACCAGCAAGGGGCTGGACCCGGTGGCCTTCCTGGCCCCTTCCAGCCCTGCCCTTCTGGGAGTCCATGCCTTTGCCCTGCACCGAGAAGGGCACAGCGCCAGCTCCCTGGGAAAGCAGCCGAGCCCGCTCTGTGACTGCTGTTTTTTGCCAAACACTGACTTGGTTCACCCAGCAGGACAACCCACAGCAGCTCGTCGGCCACACTCATTCCACGATTGGTTGTCGTGGGATCCCTGGGATCCATCCGGCCCCATTAGATGCAGAGGGGGAACCTGTTCGGTGGCAGAGGGGAAAGGCCACCAAGAGCCTGATCTTAATGGGAAGCGATCTGCTGGTGATCTGCCCCAGATTCTCTTGATCAACGTGTCCAGGCAGGCGGTGTTGTTTTTATGGTATTTTATTACGTTTTGTGGCATTGCTTTTATGTACTGTTGCAAAATCGCCCAGAGAGCTTCAGCTGAGCGGCTGTATAGAAATGCAATAAATGTTGATAATGATTCCCCAGCCAGGATGGCTAATTGGGCCATTCTGGTAGTGGTGGGCCTCTTTTCCTGCCTATAGAGACATAGGATCCTGCTTTTAAAGGTTAAATCCTGCACTTCAAATTCCATTCTTTTTACACTGGTTTTACCAGCAGTGCTCTGCAGAAATGAAACAGGGGTGTGATCTGCAGATGTTCACAGTTCTGTCTTGATATTTGACATTAACTGGGTGAGACTAAAATTAAATGCGTGCTTGAGCATAACTCATGAAGGTGTGAATAGAATGTGAATTCTTTAAAAGGGTCTTTGTTTTCTTAAAAAAACACAGCACCACAGATCAAACCACATTTTCTATCTTATCCAAGACTGTTTTGGGGGAGATAACCAGGAAGAATTAGTAGAAGACATCTGCCCAGATGTTCATTTGGCATTCACGTGGAAGCCTCTCTTCTGATCGTGTGACCCCTGGAGGGTAATGCCAGAGAGGACTGCACAGTTGTTCCAATCTGGGTAGCAGGCCTGCTTCAATACGCTGCCATCGCCGGTTGCCTCCCTCTCGGCGCAGGGCTGCCAAAGAGTCGTCCCGCCGTGTCTCGGCGTGCCAGGAAGCCTCTCTCTGCAGCATGAGAACGTGGAAGGGCACCTGCAGTGCACAGCTGCCCCCAAGCCCCCGCAGCCCTGTGGGGCCACCTCCTCAATCCGCTGCAGTGCCCCGGTTGGTGCTGTGCACAAACAGGGGATGGGATGCCCCTCGGACGGAGCCGGGACGCAGGCAGGACGCTCCCCACGGGCGAGGTTGCAGCGGCGTCTCTCCATGCGTGCACGCATCAGCGCTCACCGCCCGTGGCACCCGCAGAATGCTCCCAAGGAAGCCACCAAGCCACGTCCCTCCTGGCGTCCTTGTCTGGGAACGTGCTCGAGCCCGGCCCGCCCTGAGTGCGCTGGGCCAGAGGAGCGGATGGCTCCGCTTATTGAAGGGGTCTCTGCGAGTCGCTTTGGCAGATTCAGAGGCTGCCCGGGAGCATCGCTCCTGCTGAGCCCTCAGAATGAAACAGCCTCTTTGCAGAAGTCTGAGAGGGAAAGTGGGAGTCCCACCTTTACTCAAAGCTCAACGTAGCAATCAGACAAATGTAGACCTATAAATAATTAAGAACATCACTTCTGAAATTAATGCTAAAAACAGCTGCAGAAAGCAAGCGATGGGACCACATTCTCAATTTTACAGAAGTCTCTCTGCAAAGCCAGCAGCTTAATGGTGTTTCAAGTCGTTTACCCAGAGCAGATGTTCAACTGACTGGCCAGTAATTCTCCAGATCCATTTTTAAAAATTGGTGTTACGTTGAACCTTCTCCAGACGCTGGAGTAAAGGCTGATTTTAGGACATGTTTGATATTTTGGTAAGAGCAGCGATTTCATGCACAAGTTCTTCAAGGACTCCAGGGTGGATGCTGTCTGGACGGGCTGAATGGCTGACTTTAGTTTGCCAGTAAGACTGATCAGTTCATCTTTTGTCTCTCCCTGTCCCAGCTGCTCAGGCCCCCTTCCGGGACACGCAAGTGCAGGGACAGCTACCTGCTCTTTGTCCTTGGCTCTGAAGACTGATGAAAGAAACCACCCGGCTCCCCTGCAGCCTCCTCCCCACCCACCCCCCGCCGCCCTTAGTGCTCCCTCCATTATTGCCCAAGGGTCCAACCGCCTCTTCAGCTGCTGGCTTTCTTCTGATCTATTTACACAAGTCTTTACTGCTGGCCTTGAAGTTGCCAGCGACATGTCCCTCGCACCCTCTCCTTGCTTCACGGGGCGTCTGCCTGCCTCGCTTGCCCTTGTGCCACGGGAGCGTGTGGCCCACCCGTCCTCTTCATTTGGGCGAGGCCCCCCGGCAGCCCGGGGCCTCCTTGGCAGACTTCCATCCAACTGCAGATGCTTCTGGCGGCACCAGGGTCACTTCTCCCGTCGGGTCAACCTCATTGGAGTCCCATGACCAGCTTCGCTAGGGCACAGTCACCGAGAACATCAAGAGGCCCACCTTCACCGTCGGAACTGGAACAGCCCCTCACCCAGCCAGTGCGTGGGTCGTTGACCCCCCCACCTTTTCACAGGCCTCCCTGACTGCATTCTCCATCTTGAGATCGCACGGAGCATCGGGGTCTGGGGGATGACAGCGACTCCTGGGACTGCGTGCATTCTGGGACCAGGGACTGTCGCCCCGGCACTTCTGCAGAGGAGTCTTTTCGCTTCAGGTGATCGGTTTTGCCAGACGCAGCGCACTCCTTGGCACAGTGGGCGACAGGGGTGACCCACCCCGTGGTCTCCACCCCGCCAGGTGCCACAGAACCCGCCGTGCGAGCGCCTCCTTTCCCATCAGGTGTCGAGCTCCCCCGTTCGCCCCTCGGGCGCCTCGCCTTGGCACGGAAGCACCTCAGCGCCAGGCCCGCCCCTGCTGCGGGCAGCCGTCGCTCCGGCACTCGGCCTTCCCAACCGGCCAGTGGGGCTGGCTCCCCTCCTCCACCGGAGTGCCCTGAAACCCCCGCACTCCATCCCCTGGGAAAGACCCGACCCAGACGGGATGCCGCCGGCTCCTGCAGCATCGCCCAAGCAGGGCTCAGGCGCCCCAAGGCAGCCCTTGCTCCTTCCTCCGAACGACGCCCTGCTCTCCGTGCCCTCAGAGGAGCTGGCACCCAGGAGTCGGGGCCCCGCCAGTGCGTCTCCCGGGCCGGCCTTGCAGCCTGTCCGCCTCCCCAGGCTTCAGGGAGCAAACACGTTCCCTGGGAGTCGGGGGCACATGGCACTGAGCGACCCCCGGGATTTCTGCCCAGTTGGTGGACAGTCGTACTGGTGGCGCCCCCCTGCACAGCCACTGCCCCCGCTGGCTCCCTGCCTCCAGCATTGGCTTAACTGTATCATTGGGTTTGCTCCCCTGAAGAACCCAGGGGACTGGATGTTGTTCTGTTCCTTTATGTTCCTCCCCTGAATTTACTTTATTTTACTGAATTTACTTTCCAGTGGCTACTTGCGCTTTGCCTTCCTGAACAGGGGCACAGACCCCCACGCCCTCCCGGGCCTCCTCGCCCTGCTGCTTAAGCCACCTGTGCCCTGGGGCTCCTCCTCTTGTTCTCCGGTGGGCACGAAACCTCCACGGGGGGACTGAGCCTGAGGGAACTGCTCAGCGGTCCCACTCGCCCCCTTCAGAAGGAAATGGGGTGATCCCCCCTTGTGCCACCACCAGGAAGGCCCTCCTGCACTGCCCCTCCGGGGGTGACCCACTGGTGGCAGCGCAGGACCCCCAGTAAGGTCCCCTCCCATGGGAGCAGCGTGCCTCCTTCCCCCGACGGAGTCACAGGAGGCAGGGGAGGCCTGAGCAGCGATGGCGCAAGAGGTCCTTCCCCTGCCGCGGGCTCCGCCGGCAGCTGCACTGGGCTGCTGCCAAGAGGCTCAGGACACCCCCTCGCCCGTGGCCTTGGGGTGGGAAGGATGCCCAGCACCCCTTCCGGCCCCCTGGAGCTTCTGGAAGGGTGGGAGCCAGGCTAGCCTCGAGGTGAAAGGGCACCCTTACGGATAGGCGGTCCAGTGGAGGGGGCCCCCCGTCTTGGTGGCAGCCCCTCACTCCGCGCTGGCTGGCTGGCTGGCTGGGGTGGAGTGCGGGGGGCTGTTTTGCAGGGTGATGAGTCCCTGAGTCCCACACAAGCACAGTTGCTTTATAAATAGCCGCTCATAGATTATATTCCAGAATGGTAACGAGAAGCCAGATCAATTTAGGAAGCCGCAGAGAGAAGCCAGTGCCTTGGTGCTTGCTGACAAGCGTTAAATGGGAACAGGGAATCAAGGCCACGAGGCGGGCGCGGAGGGGCAGCGTGGCTCTCCGCCAGCAGAGCCCCCGCCCCAGGTGCACGTGGCCGGGCCCGGGAGCTCCCCAAGTGTGGCGGTGGCACCTCTGGCCACGAGAGGGGGTGGCTGCGCCCTCCGCCCACGGGCCACCCTGCTCCCCAGTCGCTCTTCCTCGTGTTGGTTCGTACGCGCACCAGCGAATCCTCTCTGGGGAGGAGCGTGGCGAATGTGTCCCCGCGGGTTCTCGGGGCCCTTGTGAATCACCCTTTCACTGGGCAATTTCTTTTCCCGCCGCGTTCAGTCTCTGCAGGTCGCGCTCCCAGCCAGTCACTGCCCAAGAGCAGCTTCGGCTCAGAGAGCAGCCTGCAGCTGCTTGGAACTGTTGGAATTTCCCTTTTAAAAAAGTTCCCACCCGACATGGGCTCCATTTTTCATGACAGTCGCCCGCTGTGGGGCCTTATTTATCCTTGTCCTGAGTGTATTAAAATTGGCTTTCCTAAAAGGCAAGCTGCGTGTTTGGCCGCACTGCATAGTATACATCAAATTAGCATCTCCAGCCACTGTTGCCAAGCTCGGGAGGCAAGGGCCCGGGCCAGATGGGTAGCCAGATGTGGAAGCAAAGCGGGGAGCTGGGCTTGATGCCTTCCTGCTCTCCCCTGTTCTGTCCCACACCTGGCTTCTGCTTCCTTCAGAATCCAGAATTCAAGTGCAGCCTGGTTGCTTTCCCCCAAAGTTTTCTCAGAGTTTTTTAGAGTTTTCATTTCCTCCTCCTCCTCCTCCTCCCCTTGTTCCTTGTTGGAATTGTTCCCACTCATCTTGGACTCCTTTTCTCATTAAAGTCACTTGCCATGGGACTTCACTTATCATTGTTCTGAACTTATTAAAATTGGCTTTCCTGAAATCCAGGGTACGTGTTTGGCAACACTTGGCTTCTGCCTCCTTCAGAACCAAGAATTCCAGTGCGGCCTGGTCGCTCTCCCACAGAGTTCCCGTAGCTGCCGCCGTGCCCACTAGGCCTTCCCGTTGGTGCGAATCAAGTCAATTCCTCCAGTTCCATCCTCCGCATTTCAGGAACATCTTGGAGGGGCCACGTCTGGCAGCATCTGCCTCAGCAGATACAGGGGAAACTGGAGTCCCATCACCACTTGATCGTGTCTCCTTGAAGCATCGCCAGCCACTGGCAACCGCTGGCACTTTGCTTTTCGAGTTTCCTCCTCATCTTCTCTTGGACAGAGTGGTCAGTAACAAAGTCCAGCCACCATGTTCCTTTTATTCCTTGCCCCATTTATAGTAACACAGATGCTCTCAAGGGGTCTACGAAGCACCTCCTCCCGCATTTCTGTGCAGGGATGGGCATCTTTAACATAGTGCGTCTGTGCCTCGCTTTCTGTTCCTTCTGTTCTTCTTGAGCTGTTGTTGTTGTTGTTGTCATGTTACCTTTCTGTACCACCTGTAACTAAAGCTTTCTGGACTGTTCACAGCAGCTTATGTCACCCATCCAGGTTTCAACCAGGCCCAGCCGAGCCCTGCTGAGCTTCCAAGATTACGCAGGAAGGTCTCTCCATCCTTCCTTCCTTCCTTCCTTCCTTCCTTCCTTCCTTCCTTCCTTCCTTCCATTTGCTTGCTTGCTTGCTTGCTTGCTTGCTTGCTTGCTTGCTTGCTTGCTTGCTTGCTTGCTTAAGGCATTTCTATCCCATTCTATACAAAAGTCTCAGGACAGCAATACAATGCAAAGGCAGCACACAAAACTAGATGTAAATATCTAATAAAACCAACATTAAAGCAACAATAAAAAGGTTTGGACCTGGTGCCAAAAAGAATAAAGGTTGGCCCCAGGCACACCTCTCTGGGAAGCAGGTTCCCCGCCTGGGGCCACCACAGAGCAGGCCCTTCGCCAGGTAGCCTCTCTGCCAATCTCCGTCAATGGTTTCCCAGAGAAGGACCTCAGACAAAGATCTCAGGGGTTGGCAGTTGCATATGGAAAGAGATGCTCCTTCAGACACCCAGGCCCTAAACCGTTTCGGGTGTTATACATCATCATTAGTACCTTAAATTGGGCCTGGACTTCAATTGCTAGCCAATGGCACAGGACCGGTGAGCAGATCTGCTGGTCCCCCTCAAAAGCGGAATTCCAGTCAGGGGACTCATCCCACCAAGAGGCAGTCGCACCTGTTAAGTCGTATTCGCCTTCCTGTGTTAAGTGCTCCAGTTTGATGCCCAGACGCCGATCCTTAGTGCGTGGTTTTTATCAATACATCCAAGGTTTGTAAACAAAGATGCTGAGCAACAATCAGCTGTACAGGCATCGCTGTCCTGCGAAGACCGATGCCTGACATGTTTCGACCAAAACAGTCTTCAGAAGTCTAGCACCGGAAATGTGACGTGTTCTTCCCACCCGCATGGTCATCCCTCACTCCTTCCACTCTCAAGCGACCATAATGGACTAAAGTCACGACATCCAGTCCATGCCTGCAATTAAAACATTTTAATTATTAAAAGAAGGCTTAAAAGCCAGTGAATGAAGTGCACAATAAGAGATGTGAAAATATATATTTAAAAACCATCTCTAGATCAAGCCCCAGGAAATGGGTCATACCTGGCCAAGGTGCTGAACATGCAAACCTAGAGATAGGTGTACAACCAGATATCCTAAAACCAGGCACGTATCTGTGGGCTCCTAGATGAAAGTAACACACACCTGTTAATATGTGAGACCGTGCACACGTACCCACTGCGTACTTTCAGTGGGTTTCCTCTCCAATCAGTTGTGTCAAAAGCACTTTGCCCAATTTAGAGAAGTTTTGTATGTTGCTATTCCAGATCAGTCTGGATATCTGTGAACAGGATGGTCTGGGTAGCGATTGTATTACAAAAAGAAATGTGGATCCTTATTTTTCTGAGCCCATTCTGAAATATGACCTCCATATCTAAAAAGCTCAGCCTGGTTTTGTGGTGGTCAGTTTCAAATGTATTGGTGTCATGCCTGAGCTTCGATATTGGTTACTCTGAAAAAGGGTGCCTGGTTAGCAGCTTCTGATTTGTCCTCTGGGAAAAGAGCCGCAAATCTTTGGAGTAAACCATGTTTTGGCACAGCTTAACATCTCAAGCTGTTTTTTCAGGGCAGTCTCCTGTGAAGCTGTCAAAATATTGGCTTTTATTTGTTTCATTTGTTCCTTAGATTTGCACCCTGCCTTTCCATCAAGGAAAATGGCACTTGTCATCATAAATAAAACAAATTAAAGCACAATTAAAAGTTCAATACCAGAATAAAGACAGCCTTGACCCCGCAGTCCTGCTCCCGTGCCAAAACCTGCTTGAAGGAAAAGGTCTTGGGTGCCTTTAGCAGGAGGCCAACGAGGGGAAGCCAGCAAAGCTTCTGCAGGGACCTCTGCGGCCCAGAGCGGCCTCCGAGGGTAGCCGTGCCAATGCTGTTAGGATTCATGATGTCTTTTGTCTTCCTCTGGATTGCCACCTTGAAGGTTTTAACTTCCGCTTCCAGAATAGGACAGGCAACCAACGGTTCTTCCCGAGGGTACCCCTGAAGGGCTCGGCTTGGCCATGGGGATGAAGGCTCATCCGGCGGGCAGCTCATCTCCCGCACGCCCAGAAGCCCCTGGAGTGGGTTCTCCCCTGAGAGCACAGCTTGCCGCCCAGCGTGGCCCACGGCTGGCCCACTTATGAAGGCAGTGGGGCCCTTGAGGAGGGGAGGAGCGGGCCCCTCGCCACCGCGGGAGTGTTCCTCGGGGCTGGCGGAAAGGCGCGTGGCACGAGGCTCAGCTGTGAGGGGGCAGCCCCATCCCCGGGCCTTACGGGGGCGGACTTCTGGGAAGCCGCTGGCTGGCAACCACTGGATGCAGCGGGAGGGGGTGAGGCTCACACGCTTCTGGGTCAGCCCGGGGTGCTCTGTGGTCGAAGGCAGCTCGGAGGGGCAGGGAGGCCTGGCTGGAATCAGGAGCATGGCCTCCGTTTGCTGCGGCGTGTTTCTGCACATCAGCTGGAGGGATGATGTGGCAGCCTGCACTGAGGGCTCGTTTGGGCAGGAACCGCGCCGCGGCGATGCGACCGGCTGTCGAAGGGGCTTGTGTCTCTCCCAGGGAGAAACTTCACCACTCCCAGCTCTGCCTGCTGTTGCCACGAGCCGTTTCTTCAGGCTGGAGAGGCCTGTGCAGGGTGGCGCTGCTCCGGCGTGCGGCCCGCACCGACTTCGAAAGCACAGCACGGTGCCTGCGGAGACCGGGCTGCTCTTCCACACAGCAAAGCCACTGTCGGCAAACGACAGCACGGGGAGGACATGACCGCAGAGGAAGGGCGTGCCGGATCCCTTGCAGCCCCCGCATTCTAGTATTTGTGCGTGAAGAAGCATGGGCGACGCGTGTGGGCGCTCGCCTCCTGGGATTCTCAGCTCACCTGAGCGCCTCACTCTGGGCCTTTTCTGGGCCAACCATCATAGCCTCCCCGCTTAAACCAGTCTCCAGCAGAAACCTTTCCACCCTGCCATCAGCATTTCCGTTTAAAATGTCTCCCCCTCCTTCTGGCGGCTCTTCTACGCTCTGCGGCACCCAGGTCTTTTATAAGCGCCACCCAGCAGCAGCTCCCGGGTGGGTCTGGTCCTCCAGGGGTACGTTTGGCCCCAGCAGAAGCCGGCAGTCTCCTGTCCCCCGGCGCGCCCCACCTGCACCCGTCCCCGCCTTTCGCCAGCATCTTGTCACCAGGGAATCAGCCTCTATTACTCGACAGCCGCAGGACGGCACCTCCCCTTCTGCCGTGATTGAGTGCTCTGTCTCGGCGAAGGACGCCGTCATCCGTGCCTCTTTGTTTCCCTGCCGTTGCTGCGGAGAAGCTCGCCCCCTTTGTGGGCCGATCCCATCCTTCGTCAGGATTGATCCGGGGGCCGCGGGCTTTGCGTGAGAGCGCTGCGGAGGGGCCATCCTCTGCCAGCCAGCGCCTGGTGGTCTCCTTTGCGGTGGACGGGCAGGTGGGCGAGGAGGACCTGGATCTGTCCTCACCGGGCCCCTGAGCTCCTCGGGTGGCCTTGACTGGCCCTGGTTGGCCAACTGCAACATCACGGCCGCTCATCGGAGATTACAACCGGCCCGCCTCATATGGGGGTTGTACGGGTTGTCGAAAAGAGTGTGCAGGAGCTTTGGGGCACTCTGAAAAGTGTCCAAAATGCCGACTGGCTTTTGGTTTCAGTTGGATGGGTGCCCGTTGGGGTGTTGAGAGGAAATGCCAAGGTCTGAGGGTGTTTGGACAACACCTTCAATGCACTCAAACCCTGAGGTTTTGTGATGCTAAGAAGCATCGTTGATCCTGGAAAGGATTTTAAACCTGAACCAAACAAGCAATCCTGGGACCTCTTCTAATCTGGAATCCACACTTAGAAACAGAGAAACAGAGCGAGCCAGAAGGGGTCTCGCGGGCCATCTAGTCTGACCCCGGCTCCAGCAGGCTCCGCTCACGACATGCCCACCATGTGGATGCCCAGCCTATCCTTGAACACCAGCACTTATGTGGCCTCGACCACCTCCTGTGGAAGCCCATTCCACACCCTCGGGGTCCCAACTGTCAGGAAGTGCTTCCTGGCATCCAAGTTGAACCTTGGCTCCCTGAGCTTTGCTCCATTGGGGCGCGTCCTGCCTTCCTCTGCAGGGGAGAACAGGTCTCTGCCCCCCTCCGTGTGACGCCCCCTCACATACCTGCATGTCGCCAACAGACCCCCTCGGAGTCTCCCCTTCTCCAGGCTGAAGAGACCCGGCTCCCTCGGTCTCGCCACACACGGCTTTCCCTGACACGCGGGTCAGACTAAGGAGACCCCCTTGAGAGCCTGTCTCTCCGCATGGAGCCCCCATCCTGCTCCTACAGGCTGCACTTCCCTTTCTTCAAGGAGGCCGCAGAACTTCTTTCGGAAGAAGACGGAGCCAAAGCAGGAATGGGGCCCTTCTGCCTTTCCTCCGTCATCTGTTACCACTCCGCTGAGCGATTTATCCACTCCCTCAGATGGGAAATGCCAACTGGGGATCATTGGGGGTGATCCTGTTTTTACGTAAAGATCACGATGTGGAATTCCTAAGGGCAGACTCCCTTTGCCTTGTGGGCGACCCTCTCCAGCTTGGCCCAAGGAGCTGAGGGTCCTGTGGGTGCCCACCAAAGGAAGGGGGGCGATGTGGGGGCACCCTGGTTCCGCTGCGGCAGGCTGAGGGAAGGCTGAGCTGCTGCGGGATGCTGTTGAAACGCGTCTGGTGTTGGGGGGGGGGGGGCTTCTTGCCTTGCTACAGCAAAGCCACCCGCCGCAGAGCTCTGCTTTGTTCTTGGGCACCCACAGCCACGTTCCCACAGGGCTGGGTGTGGGATGCCCCACAGTGAGTTGGCGCGAAGGTCATAGTCGAGGAAGAGGCTGGAGCCAGGGGACGGATCGCCCGTCAGGACCAGACACAGCGGTGGCCCCGGACACGCCCAGGGGCAGGGAGCGAGGGCCTGAGGCTGGGAACCCGGCGGGATTCAGGAGTGGCCGAACCGCAGCACAGCGAGCAGGGGGACCCCCAGCGGAGGCAGCTCCTGGGAGGGCGGGGGAGCTTGCTGCTGTAAAGCCCTTCCCCAGGTCTCCCAACCAGCAGGGCCTGGGCCCCGTCCTGCAAGCACTGTGGCAGCCATTCTGGCTCTGGCCACCAGATGGAGCCCTGGAGCTGTCCAGCTCCTGACAGTGCCCCCCACCCGCACTCAAAGAGGGAGAGGAAGAGGAAGAGAAGAGGAAGAGGCCCTTTCCCCACTCGAGGTCTGGTTGTCAGGGTGGGCTATGGAAGGACCAGCCCTTGGCTGGGCTGTGGCCCTTTCGGGCAGGCGCCATGGAGCAGTCCCTTCCTGCCCTCCGATAAGGGACCTTGACTCAGATCAGGCGGAGTCCAGAATCTCAGCAGCATGGGGTTCATCACGACCCTGGACCTGCATCTGGGGGGGCAGCAGAGTTTTGTGGCTGAGGAGGGGGCTCTTCCGGGCCCACTTCAGTTGGGACATGGGACAGATGGCTCTTCTGGGTGCAGGGAAGGTCTAGTTCGGATGTGACTGGCTTGCCATGCTGGAGCACCCAAAAAGGACCCCGGAACCCATGCTTCAGGCAGGCTGATGGGCACTGCGAGTGACAGCTTCCCATGGGCGGCGGTGCCCTGCCCCACCGGCAGCCACGGCCCTTCCTGATGCCTGTGGGGCAGGCCACCCGTGGTTTGCATGCAGTCTTAGCTCATTCCAGGCGCTGAGGGAGCTTGCCTGGGTCTCCTGGACCGCCCGCCTGTTGCCTGGAGGGACGAAAGGGGCGGCTGGGGTGTGTGGATGGTCTGGGGATGCCCACAGGTGGCAAAGAGCGGGCTGTGCCCCATGGCGATTCGCCAGGCAGTCCTGCAGGCAGATCTGGCGAGGGGCACCAGATCCATCCAGTGGTCCTCATGCTAGCTAAGAAAGCGCCAGAGGCTCTGTGCCACGGCTTGGTTCTCGCACGCTGCCCATCTGTCCATCTGAGAGTGACACCCTGAGGACCCCTCCTCATGTTTCCAAGGAGCCTGGAAGGCTCCCCAGAACTGGGAAATAAACTGGGTGCGACCATCAGGAGCCATGGCACTGGGTCACCCATGCAGAGCAAACTGCGAACCACCTGCTGAGCTCTGGGTAACCTGAGGACAGGTATGCAGTGTGCCACCTCAGTCAGGGCAGCTCCTACTGTGCCCAGGCTGGGGCCAGTCCAGGATGAAACCCCGAGAGCAGCTGGCCAGAGGAGACCCGTTGTGGGCAGAGGTTGTTGGAGGCCGCAGGGCCACTGCTGAATGGCCTTGACCTGGGCCCACGTCTCGCACGGCGGGATGTGTCTGTGGATGGTGGGCTACTGAGCTGGCCGCCACAGCCCGTGCCAGCAGGAGGAGAACTTGTGGGGGCCCCGTGTCCTGCAGAGCAGGACCGGGCGCCAGGGAGTGCCGTCGGGGCGCAGAGGCACCGGCCAAGTCCAGGCGGCCCGCGGGGCCGGAGGGCCTGTGTCGGCCAGTGGCTCGTCCTCCACCATCTCGGCCTCGGCAGAGTCGCCTGGGGAGGGACTGGAGGGCCTGCTGACCAGGACGTCCTGCCGGATGCCGGAAGACGCTGGCAGGCAGCAGAGCTGCTGGGTGGACCCCCTTCCCGGCTCTCTCCTGTGTGACCGATCGCCTGCTTTGTGATCTGTGGGCCAGGCCAACGGGGCAACGGGAAAGCAAAGCATAAGAAAACCAGGGCCCAGGGTGCTTGCCAGGCCTCAGGCTGGAAGTGCCCCGGGAGCCCCTGCTCTGGGCGCGCGATGGTTCCAGAAGCCGCTGCCGTCCTTCAAGGAAACTCCAGGGGCCCAGGAGGTCCCTTCTGACTCGCGCTGTTTCGACGTTTCTACCCGCTCCCTGTCCCAGATTTCGTGGCTGGATGCTGCAGTCATCGGCTGGCGGGAGCCACATGCCCGTGGGCACGGCGGCCGTCGTGGGCCTCCCGGCTGGGACGATGTCACACCAGTCACTGGGCTGGACGCTTCCGTCTCCTCAGCAAAAGCCAGCCTGGCATCGGGACGAGTCAAGGCCAGGACTGAGGCGAGCCACACTTCCAGGCCGTGCCTGCAGAGCTCCTAGGCTGCTGCCTAGGCAGGCCGCCACACACTGATCAGACGCCCCGGAGCACATCATTCATAAAGTGCTGGAAGGCGGCCAGAGCATTACAACGCCCCCAAAATGCCCTTAAATATTAATGGTGGTCACAGCAGATGGGAAGCCCCTCTTCTATTTGTCTCCCAACCTGGTTAGATGTCCCACTCAAGCCCAGCTTGTTGAAACCTCGGAGTTTGGGGATGAGAGGAAGAGAATACCTGGTTTTTATGGTTACTTGACTGAGCTTCGGATAGGCAGTGCAGGGGCACAAGACCCCAACTTAAATTTCACTGAAAAAAATGGGAGCTCCACCTGGGGGTGTCTGACAGTGGAGGAGCCGGGCTGTTTTCCTGGTATTCCCGGAGGGCCCTCAGCTCAGAAACTCTGCTCCTGATAGTGGTTCCATGGGGCAGTCCTATGGCCAGTGTGGGGCAGAGTCTCTGCTCCTTCCTTTCGAAGATTTCTGCCAGATCTCTACATTGCTCTGGAGTCTGGACAATCCCAGACTGCACAAAGCCCTCCGCTGAGGGAGCCTGGGGTGGAACGGCAGAGGGAGGGGAAAGCGCCAAGCTCGTTCTCGAGGCAGATGCTACCGGCTCCCAGAAACTCCTCCTGGCACAGCAGTGGCCTAAACTGTGGGTCCACTGAGCCCACAAGCAGCAGGGCCGTCCTTGGCCAGCCACATCATTCCCAGGGTCACCAGGGCATGGGGGGGGGGCAGGATAAGGGCAAAGGAACTCCATTGTTGGTCATCCAGGGCTGCCAATGTGCCCAGCATGACGGTTTCATGTGCAGCGAGCCACCCAGCCCCTCACCCGGTAGGGGGGCCTCCTTAGCCCATAAGGGACCCAGAACGCTTTAGCCAAGCCCTGGTCCATCCGGTTCAACAAGACCCATGAATCTACCAGGACTTCCCACCCTTGAGATAAT
This sequence comes from Varanus komodoensis, assembly GCF_004798865.1. NCBI lineage: Eukaryota > Metazoa > Chordata > Lepidosauria > Squamata > Varanidae > Varanus > Varanus komodoensis. Next base: position 13,775 of record NW_025336508.1, on the reverse strand, counting down.
ATGATCTGCAAGGAGACCAAAAGTGGGGATGGATGGATGGAAGTGGGTCCCAGCAGATGCCCCCCGGGACCACCAATGGCGAGGTTTGGCGGGGCAGGCCGACACGGGGTGCCCCTCCCGCCACAGTGCAGGCGGGGCCCCTGGCTGCAGAGCCACCCCCTGCAGGAGCTCTGGCTGCAGGCCGGTGCCGGGCAGGGCTGTGCATCTCCAGCCTCCCGCATCCTCATCCAAGAGGTGGCATCATTCCCAATTCTGCTCAGAAAGCCAGACATAAAATTGATGCTCAGGGTCATCGCGTCATTTCGTGCTGCAGGAGGGGCACCCAAGCCAACTCGTCCTTGACAGCCACACGGGTCCCGAGGGGAGCGAAAACACCGTGCCTCCTCGTTCCAGCGCATGTCTGCAGCTCGCCGGCACAATTCCGCACCGTCGGCAGCCCCCGCTCGAGGGCCGGTGAGCCGGCGCTGCTGCTCGTTCCTAGGTGGCCTCACCAATGTCTCCACGAGGGCCTGCGTTAAGGATTCCCGCTTCCCCGACGTGGCGCCCTTGGCCTCCACGAGAGGTGAAGCCCAAGCTGGTGTGGGGCCTGGGAAGAGTCCGGCTGTCGGGGCAACTCAGCTCTGTTCAGGGCACGTCCGGAATCAGAGTCAGGAGGAGCCCCAGCTCTCCCAGAAGTGTCATCAGCCCGGACGGCATCGTACTGAGCCTGGGTCTGTGCCCAGGCAAGTGAGGAAGAGATCCCGAAAGCCACGCCTTCTTCACAACCTTCGCAAACCTTCCCACGTGGGGCGCACCATACACGCACCTGACAACCCCAGTCCCTCCCCTCCTCAACTACATGGGATGTTAAAAGTGCCATTCTCCGGACTTTGACATCCTCCAGCAATTTTCTTGCCCTGGCAGGGTCTGGCTGTTCATTGACCCTGTTCGCCCGGTGTCCTTCCCCCTTCTTCCCAGATCTTCCGTTCCGAAATAACTCTTCCCTTGCCCCTAGGAGGGGCGAGTGAGGAGCCTCTTGGCGGGCGGGAGCCACTGGATTCCCTGGGCTGAGCGCCCCAGATTCCAGCTGGCTTCGTCGCAGCCGTGAGCCCCGTTTGCTCGCCAGGAATTTTGCCCCGGGCAAGCACTGCACAAGCGGCACCCCCTTCCAGTCGCATGCAGCAGCCTTTGCTTGTCCTGCCCGTGAAGCGGAAGAAGGTTGCCGGTCGCACAGCCTTCCTCCCACGAGTGTTTGCGGGCTTCCTCTCGGCTCGGCTCGGCTCACTTTCAGAGACTGAGCTGAGCACGAGTGGAGAGCGACCAATGCTGGCGAGATGGAGCTCTGCGGCCCGCCTGGCTCCTGGCCCCTGGCCCCCCCAGCTTTCCCCAGGGATCTCTCTTTGTTTCATCCCCATCCTCCTCTTCCTCGCTTCCTTCCACCTTCTTTCTCCGGGCCGCCTTATGTGGCCGGCAACGTCGAGCCTTGCCCCTCTTGCCGTGCTCCTCAGTGGACCGGGGGGCCAAAGGAGGCACCGGTTGCTCCCCTCGCCTGGAGCTGCCCTGGACCACCCCTCTCGATTCAGGGGAGGGCGGCTCGTCCTGGCCAGACTCCTCACACTTCCTGGGGAGCCTTCCGCTGGCCTCGGCACAAAGCTGGGTTTCTGCTCAGCCCAACGAAACAATCGCCTTCCCCCATTAATTTCCTTATAAAACCCGGGCAGGAAAATAAGGCTGCTTATTTTCAGGCAGAGGCGGGAGAAAGAGCCGTATGCATGCAGCAGACCTCTTCCGCACAATTTCCCCTTCCAGAATGTCTTCCTTCGCTTTATCCATGGAAGATTTTAACTGCTCCACAGGAAAAGGGTGCTAAAGGCAGCCAAGGATACGCACAGAGTGGGTGGAAACCGTGGGCCCTTTGCTAGCAGAGAAGGCAGCTTCTCAGCAGGATTCTGCATATCAGCCTTCTGAACACCAGGGAGACCAGTAAATTAGAGCTGCCAGAAGAGACGTGAGTTATGCATGGAACAGTTTGCACTGCAGCTTCTGATGGCAAGAGACGATTCCTCCAAAGGAACACTAAGAAGAAATGATGGTCTGGGAACAGGCGCCGGCCCAGTGAGAAGCTCTCTCCCTCCTTGGCCTTTTCAGACGGAAGATGACTTAGCGGCAACACCAGAGAGCCAAAGGCACAAGTCCGAGCATGTCTGGGCAGAGAAAAAGCCTGCAACGCCCAGCCTGGCACAGCCAGCATTGCCGGGATTCAGGCCTTTCACCTCTTCAAGCATGCAAGGACTGGGTCCCCCATAGCTCGGATGTGGCACCAGAGTTTCCTGCGCCTTAAAGAACTGGCACGGGCGTGTGCTGGCATTCCTCTGCTCTGGGCACAGACCTCAGCTTGCAGGCGTGCATCTTCCGTGTGCCCACACAGGCGGGCAAGCCTGCCCTGGGAGCCCCTAAACATTTCCCAAATGCATCACCGTAAGGAATCATGTTCCATCACTATGTGGAATCGGTGCGGAACTATCCTCTTGATGCCTCGATGAAGCTGTAGCGCCTGGTCCACCAGGGGTCTGGCATGGTCCTGCATCTGGTTTGCTTCCTCTTCCCTGGAAGCTTCCCTTCCAGAAGCAATTTTCCTTCTTGCCCAACAATAATAGCTTGGATAAGCAGACCTGGGGGCCTCGTGCCCCGTAACCAGCTTGCTGCAGCTGCAGGGCGCTTCCCCCCACGCTCTCAGGCATGAGGACAAGCGGAAGCGGCGGGTCGCCACAGCAGGTACCGCACTGGCTGCTTGGCTCCATCGCCAAGCAAGTGCAGCCTTTCCCAGACACCTCCTCGGCCCGTCTCTCTCAACTCCCAGCACAGCTGCCCGCCCGCTCCTTCTGGGTCCCGTCTCTCTGGGCCTAGAAGGACACTGCCAGGGCTGCCTCTCAGCGAACTGTCTTGGTGGGGTCCGCATTGCTGCCCACCCTTAATAAGCCAAAAGGTTTGTCTTGGGATGCAGTGGCGTCGTAGGTGCATGAATGCGCGGGGCTTGCAGAATAGACCGGCGCGCTCCTTGCCAGGTTTAGGAAGGAAGTTGTGCTTGAGTTGCTCACAATGAAAGTAGCTTATAAACATCAAGTGATATTCTTAATCAAAATCCCATCAAATCAAGCCACGGGACTTCATTTCCATTGTCTGAACCAAACAAACATTAATAAAATGTTTGCTCAGCGAGGATGGGGAGGCAGGTCTCCCAAATAAAGCCTTCATTTGAAATGCAACGAAGGCCAGAGAGGCTGGCTTCCCTACAAATGGAGTTCTTTGCAAATAAAGCTGATGAATATTTAAGCCTCTTTTCACATTAGACAGCTCCTATCTGTAAAGAAATCAAATATCTGTCTCATTAAACAGCAGAATCTTTCATGCACTCCGTGCATTCCAGATGAGCCGTGGGGGAGAGGATTCAAGTGAGAGCGCCTCCCCCACCCCTTTCCCATTTCCCAAAGACTGAGTCTTCCAGATGCATTTCAAGCAATGGATCCTGCATTCCTCAAAGCTCCTTTTCCGCAGGGTTCCTTCAGGTAATTCGCAACTTCGTATGTTTTTCCTGAGACCACAGTGGGACTTTTCTTTCTCTGTATCTCGTCTTTTCACAAAAGGAAGCCCAAGCTGGCTAACAGGAAAACACAGATCAGAAACAAAATATTTATTAAAACATAACAAGACATCGAGCATGCTCAGTTAGGTCAGGGAATTCTGAAATGGATTCGAATGAACTTGGATTTCTTGGAATCCAGTCTGTAGATTTTGCGGTAGACTGAATCTGTTCGAATTTGGATCCACTAAGGACTCTGGCCCGTGGGCTCCGGCGGCCGCCCTGCAGCTGCATCCGGCCGTGATGGACAAACTTCATCATGCATTTGGTGGTCAATGTCGCAAGGCAGCTGAGCTCTCCCGGCCCCGGGCTCCGAGCCGAGCCCCAAAGCGCCTCTGAAGCGCAAGTCTGAATCTTCAGGGCAATCGCCGGATCCCGGAGGCGGGCGGGTCCACAGGGCCACTCCGTCCTACCCCCTGCTCAGTGCGGGACTCCAGGTTCAGGCGCCCCTGGCCATGGCTGCCGCCTGTGTGGGGAGCCCACCGCCTCCCTCCGCCACTGGTTCCGTCACCACGTCGTTCTCAGGGGAAGCCTTCCCGATATTCCGCTGGAATCTGGCTTGGCGTCGCTTGTTCTGCCTTCTGCACCTGGGGTGCTCGAGAAGGGACCCTTGCCCTCCCCCGGCAACCTCCTTCCGAGGGCTCTCCTACCCCCCTCAGTCTTGTCGGGGCTAAACATGCCCCGTTCTCCCTCCAGTCCCCAGAGGGCTTTGCTTCTGTGAAGATCTCGCCGTTCGGCACAGGCCAAATTGGTCCCTGCCCCCCCCCCCCCCCCGGCTGTGCCCTTGGACTGACCGGCTTGTCAAAGGGCCGCTTCTTCTTGCTCGCCTGGATTATGGCTCCATTTGCTTGCCCTCATCTGGTCCTTTACTGGCATTAGGGGCAGTTTTGGAAGTAGTCCTGGCATTAAAAGAACTTCCTGAGTTCCTGGAATTAAAAGAGCAGAGGTGGGAGAGAAGGGCAAGAGAACTGGGTGCCCTCAGCATTCTGGATGCACCAGACCCACGTCTCTGGCGAACCGTCCCAGCAGCTGCAGGCATGTGCAAAATGGCACGAGGGAGACACGAAACGTGGCGCTTTCCTTCTAGCGTGGATCAGGTCACTACAGGGCCAGCCCAATCTGGATTCCGGGAATCCTCCAGATCCTCTGGAGGAGCCCAGAGCGGAAGCAGTCCCCGCGGAAGCCTTGCTGAGAACGAGCCCCGAGCAAAAGGTGCACCCACCAGGCTGGGCCCCGGATCACCATGGCATGGAGCGACCTCGAGGGCGCAGGAGATCCCCACAGGATTGGGCCCGAGGGCTCATCTGGGCAGCATCCTGCGCACCCAGCCGCTCAGGGGAAGCCCACGAGCAGGACGTGGGTGTAACACCCCTCCCAGCATGCTGCCTCTGACACTGAGTGGCCAGCAGGACTAGTAGGCACAGCTAGTCCTACCCTAGGTAGATTTGTCCAGTCCCGTTTCCAGCCCAACCCCACAAAACTTGTGGTTTTCACACAGCCCCTCACTGCAGTCAGAAGGCAAACGCATAGCACATCATTTAAATTTAACTGGCCCTCTGACTTGTCGGTAACTGATCAGCTAAAAATTATTTAAGCAGCTGATCACCTCGCTTTTGTGACACGCTCATGAGGCTGCACGCAAGGAACCGAGTCCAAGCTGGCAGCACAGCTCCCGAAGCACAGGCCGCCCTGGTGCCAGGAGCAACGCTTCTCTGCTGCACGAAGGGTGCCTGTTTGCAGGAGGAGACTCCCACGCTGAGAGCAGCCGCCTGCCCAGATGGCCAGCAAGCCTGGGGGGGGGCGGGGGGGGCAGCAATTTGCGCAGGGGATGGAGATGCTGAACCACAATTGAAGCGTCATCGCTTTCATTTTCACATGGGCCTTTCCCTGCCTTTACTCCTCGGGGCTCAGGGTGCCTCGGAACAAGTGATCAAGTCCCAAATAACTGAAAACGTGCAACCACTTTATCTGTGACTAAACTGAAGCCGCATTAACGATGTGATCATTTTTAAGCGCCCGATGACCAGTCACTTTTAAAAGAGCAACTTTTCAGGGCCTCCGGTTGTCACTTGTGGCCCGAATCGAGAGCCGTCGGCGTTTCTACCTGCCCTGCAGCTGTTGCTTCGTTGGCCTCTGCTTGGATGCGCGCGTCCCTGTTCCGCACTTTCGTGCAGGACCCGGGCCGGAGCGCCTCGCCTTCTGTCGCCGCAGCCCGTCCCCTTGCACGCCGGTCCCACTCGCCTCCCCTGCAGCCTCGTGCCCCCCGCCAGCTCAGACGGCTCTCTCTGAGCACCGGGCGTAGCCACCCAAACGCTTAAGAAGCCCCTGAAAAAGGACCGTGTTGCGGAAAGGCGATTTGCCAGCTCTGGGACCAAAGGCTTCCCGCTGGCAGTGACTGCTCTGCAAAGCAGAAAGGCCTGGACTCCGGGGGACCAGAAAGAGAAACCCGTTGAGTTCACTGGCTGTTGAGTCAAATCCCACAGCAAGTCACGGAGCAGTTGCATACGAAACTCCGCTTGTGGCAACGCTTGATTAAAACGCGAGGAAATACGTTCTCTAACATTTTACAAATCAGAATAAGAGGAAGGGGCTTTCGGAAGCTTTATTCCATCGCGGGGGTCCGTGACACGGCCGGCAGAATTGAGGAGGAGACCACACTCTACAAGAGCGAGCACTTTGGTTGGTTAGTCGAGTTTGTAAAATGGGTGATCGTTGCACACTCAGCTTCGGAGGGCGTCTGCACTTCTCGCCCACCCATTCTAAAGCCTGACGGCGCGAGGTTCCCCGAGGCAACCGTTGCTCGTCTCAGGCAGAGTGAGCGGCCACCGGGCCCAAGCAACAGGCCCGGATCTGCTTTGGCTTCAGTCCGCCTTGTCCGGCCCGCTTGGTCTCCAAAGACGCATCGAAGGGGCTCAGCCAGAGCCAGGGATGGTCCACACGCGCACGGACACACTCGGCACCGGAGCGCAGCTGAACGTGCGAACGGGGTGCTGGGAGGCATCGCCCTGGCAGTCCTGGGGAGGCCTCCGTTTATGGGGATGGAGGCTTGGCTCCGTGATACACTTGAGGATGGCTTGATGCTTCGCTACTGGGTGGCGAGCTGCTTCGTGGGTGCCGGGCCTGCCCCGCCAGCCCCGGCTGGGATGGGGGGGCCCCGCAGGCATGGCAGGGGTGCCACCCAGCAGGGCTGAAGTGGCCGGGGGCCAGGGCCGCGCCTCCCCTGCTCCTCCGGGGCACCTTTCCTTGGCACAGCCAGAGAGGGTCTGCCACAGTTACAGAGGACGGAGCATCAAGGCCAGGGGCGACAGCTCGCCCTGTAACGTCCTCAGATCCCGTAAAGCTGCTGATGTGAAGACATACCGAGCCGTAAAAGCTTCGATGTGCGCACATCACACCGGAATGGCACCACTGCCCCTCGTTGGGAGGGGTGATTGGCAAGCGCAACACGCATAAAAGGGCTGAGAAGCTGGGGGGCCAGGGGCGGGGGGGCGCATCGCGGAGACTCCTCCCTGCAGCGCCTTGCCGGCTTGACTCAGAGCGGGTGCAGAAACGGGTCGCGATGGGGTGGGGGAGAGGGTGCTGGACTCCAGTGTCTCTTTGATCAAATACCGCCAACACCCCCTTCATATATTAAAACCCTTAAGCAGAGCACATTAAAGTGCCACAGAACAGCCCTGGTTAATGGAATAATGGAAGGGAAAAGCGCCTGGAAACATTTCACTGCCAGCAGGCGTTCCCCCTCCCCGATCCAGTCCCCACCCCCACATTCCCACCCACCTCAGACCGGGGGGTGCAGCAGAGCACCCTGGCGGGGTGGGCAAGGTTCCTCCAAGGGGGGAGGCTCCATGTCCCCCTGCAGTACCTACAGGATGTGGGTCTTGCACCCCACTTTAAGGGAGAAGGAAGCGCAGGGCAGGTAGGGCCCATCTCGAGACCCTGGAGACATCCGAGGCGGAACTGGGCAGCCCTCTGAGTGGGGGGGGGGGGCCTGGCGTCCTGGACCCGGGGGCCTTCTTGGCCTCTTCTAACTCTGCTATTCTATGAACTGGGCTGCTTTTGGATGCTACTGGAGTGACCCCCACCCCCCGCACACGGAAGGTGCAGTCATCTCCCTAAGGGCTGGCGCCCCCGTGGTCCTGGCAGGGGCCACCCTCCGTCTCCAGCACCTGCCTGTCGCCCAGCATGGAAGGAACGCTTGGCTCCCGGCACAAAGCGCCTGAGGCTGGTGGGGCCGCACCCCCCCCCCCCGGCTGGCTGCAGATTTATGGGGCGGAGACACAGATGCCGGGGCCCCTTCCAGGGCACGCTGGGGCCACCCTGGGCAGCCCCCTCCATGCTGAAGCCAGGCGGCCACCCTCGCCCGGGCCTTGGCGGGGGGATCCCTGGCGAAGCCCCTCCACAGCGGGAGCAGCGCTCCCCCAGGACTGGGTTCTGGAGGGCCCAGGCCTCTGCAAAGGAGGCTGCGCGGTGCTTCTGCCCGACTCGGCTCCCCGTCCCTGCAGACGGCTCCCTTCTCCCCCGGCTCCACACACAGCCCCTCGCGCCAGCGCTGCAGTCCGTCCCAGGGCCCCTGCGCACGTGTGGCTGAGACCAGGGACGCCCCGGGCCTTTCCGGTGTGTCCCCGTGCAGGGGAAGCCCTGGCCGGGGGAGTCGCGTCGCGCGGTGGCAGCGTTAATGAAGGCTAAACGGCACCGCTCACATTTTATCCTGTGCCCACGCAGGACGCCTCTGAATGCTAATCCTTTCAGCAAGCAGCCTGAGCCCCCCCCCCCCCCCCCCCGTGGAAGGCACTGCTTCTTGGAGCTCTCCGGCTGAGGGCGGGCTTCCCTCCGGACGCCAGAGGCCCCTCCACCCCCGCCTTCCACAGCCTCCCTTGATTAGGAGCCCCGGGCGCATTGGCCCAAGTCCTCCTCTCTCCTCGCAGCACCTGCAGGTGCCGCCTCTCCGGCGGCTTTTGTCTCCGCCTGGCCCCAGAGCACAGCCTCGGTCCTGCACTGGGCACCAGCCTGATTCCAGGCGGGATCTGGAGAGGCCGATGCCGTGAAGCTCCGACGCCCTTGGAGTGGTCCTGCTGATGCCACCAGCGCCAGGGTTGGCCACGAAACCCCCAACCCCTGGAAGCCCTCGTGACAAGCCAGACATCGCACTGCTCATCCAAGAGGGCACCCCTCACCCCCGATCTCTGTCCCTCCTGCTGGCTCCCAGACTGGGAAGGCACAGACTGGGAAGCACCTTTAGCTGGTGAGGGTCCCGCTGCACAGCTGGCCTTCCCTGCTGGGTGGCCACCCCCTCTTAGGCTGCGCCCTGACATACCTGGAGGGCGCAGGGGAGGCAGGGGCCCCTGCCGGGCACCTCACCCATGAGCTCACCCTGCCTGCGGACCTTTACCCTTGCCGAAGAAGAGCAGGTGCCAGAGCTGGCCGTTCTGGAAGAGGCTCTGGCCACGGAAGGGCGTCCCAAGGCTTCCTCCCCGCAGGGCCCCTGCCTGCACCCGGGGCCGGTTCCCTTGCCGTCCTCAGACCTGAGGGCTTTGGCCGTGGGGACCTTGCACGTGCGCAGCCCCCCCCCCCACGTCGCTCAGGCAGGCCTGGTGCCTCGCAGAGACGGAGCCCTGATCCATGGAGCCACACGCCAACCGCCCGAACGCACAGAAGCAGTGAGCTGCGGTTCAGGCGCCGCTGCCTCCTCCTTGGAACCACGGCAGGCAGCCCTGCCTGGAGCCTGCTGTGGTGCTGCGCCCGTTCCGTCGCACTTCCCTGGAAGCCCCGCCTGCTCCGGCTCCCGCTGCCAGCCCCTCCGTGGCGGGGCCCGCGGGGCTCACAGCATCTCGTGCGATGCTGCCGCGGGTGCTGCGCTGACTGAAGGCGAGTCGGGACCCACAAGAGGACACGGAGCCCTCCAGTCAAGCTGCGGCAACCCAGGCTCGGGCTGGGCATCAGGAAGAGCTTCCTCACTGCCAGAGCAACACGGCAGTGGGACCGGCTGCCCAGAGAGGTGGGGGGCTCTCCCACACTGCAGATCTTCAAGGAGAAACTGGGCAGCCAGGTGAGTGGGGTGGTGCTACATGGTGTCCTGTACCAGCAGGGGGCTGGTCCCGAGGGCCGTCCTGGCCCCTTCCAGGTCTTCTCTTCTATGGATCAGTTGCTGAGCAGGGGGAGGGGTCCCTGGTGACTCTCCCCACCACCCCTCCATCGGTCCATGCCCAGGTGAAGGTGCCTCCGCCCCAGGCATCAGCCTCTCTTCCTCACCTCGCGCTCCTTGGGCACCTGCAGGTGGGACAGCTCAGGTGGCCGCTATTCTTGTGTGAGGTGCCACATTTGGGGGGGGGCTCCAAGGGCCTGCCCGCCACCAGCCTCCCATTTCCACCTGGGTTTCGGCCCACTGACCAAGCACGGCCTGGAGGCCCACGGCCAGAGTCCTTCGCTCTGTGCAAGGGGGTCGCGGCAGGTGCCCCCCAGGGGTGGGGCTCGCAGTCCCCGGAGAGCCAGGGCAGTCCACCAGCCCTGGCTCCCGTGGGGCTCCCGCCTGCCCGTGCCCTTCAGCTCGTTTAGCTTTTCCACCTCTAACTTCATTGTGTTGTTTGATTTGATTTCCGCTCTCTGGCCGGCTTGCCAGAGTCTGCTATTGATTTTCGGCGCTCAGCTCTCCTCCAGATCTGCCTCGATCTGCTGAGCTGGAGGTCGCGGCCAGAATCTCAGATGCGGGCGGGGGGGGGGGGGGGCTCCTCTCCGCCTGCTTTTTCATCACCAGCTGGGCACACTTGCCGGCCTGTGCAGGAGCCCCGGGCGTCAGCGCCGGAGTGGGCAGGGTGCAGCCCTGCATCTGTTGGGTCCTACGACTCCCATCTTCCTGTCGGGCATAGCCAATAGTGGGGGATTGTGGGAGCTGCAGGCCACAGTGACGCGACGGCTGGCCACCCCTGCATTACACCACCAAGCAATGATATTCATGTATCATTTATTTCTTTTATATACTGCCCCGTTCCCAATGGCTCTGGGCAGCTTACAAGAGATTAAAAACAACAATGATGCCTCTTTAACGAAAACTAGGATATTCGGCGGGATTAGCAGGGGATTGAACCCAATGGCCTTCTGGCCCCTTCCAGTTCCACTATTCTATGAGTCTAACTAAAGCCAATCTGGGAAGGTCTGTTGGAAGATCGACTTCTTTAGCCCCGTCTCGAAGGTGGAGGCCTGGGGTACCTGGCACCTCTCCCCCAGCAGGACAGTCCACCATTTAGGGGCAGCGACTGAGGAGGCCCTCGGAGGAGCTGACATGGATGCTGCAAGGGCCAACTGCGGAGGATGCCCCCCAGGGGCCGAGCAGGCGAGGCAGGATGTGTGGTCAGAGGTGCTCCTGGAGGTATTTTCGGTCCAGCCCATGAAAGGCCGCGGGCATCATTGCCGACCCCTGGTGCCGCACCCAGAAGCCGCTCCAAAGCCAGGGCTGAGTGTCCAGTGTCGGTGCCATGTGAGCGCCAGGATTAAGGAGAGGTCAAGGTTGATGTGCCAGCACCCCCATCGTGAGTCCGCATGCGCTCAGCTGCAGTTGTGGGGGGGCGATTTCCCTGCAGCACCCCACTGTTCCGCGTGGCAACACGAGGTATTTTCCTGGGCTTGATTTCGGACATGCAGTTCGGATGGAGGAGTGTTTCTCTTGGGGGGAGGGGGATGTGGGGGGACCCCTTGGAGGGTTCTGGCGGGAGGAGTGACAGCAGGTGCAGGGGAGGCTGGGGGGCCCTGGCAGAGGCAGAAGCAGGAGGGAGCTGCGCCCACGGGTGCCGCGTGCTGGGAGGGCTCCTCGCCTCCCAGCCTGGCCTCCCGCTCGTCCCGGAGGCTCCGGCTGGACCGGCCGTGTCACCTGACGGCCGCCGGAGGAGTCGGCGCAAGGAGCCTGCTCTGGGATTCGGGCTTGCTTCCGTGCCGGGGGGCCGCGGGGACAGCGCCAAGGCCGACTCGCCACAGAGCGCCCGGAGGCGATGCGGCACCGCGCCGAGGCCTGCTACTTTATGGACGTGCTCTAATCTCCAAAAGATTAGGAATGCAATTAATAATAATTAATGGCTACATTAGTCTTCCGCTGGCTCCGATAATACCGATTAAGACAAACATGGCTCTTCCTCTGTTTTCGGAGAGGCAGGACCGACAAAAAACAAAATCCGAGCACAACCAAAGGGAAACGCAAGCCGGTGGGAACTCGTCCGAGAGATGTTGAAGGATGCCAAGCTGTGCACATTTAGGCAGAAGGAGGGCCTGCGACGAGCCGGCCGGGGCGTCTTGCGAATTGCAGGCCTTTTCCGGCATAAAGCAGCATAGAGGCGTGCCCTTGGGTCTGTCTGTCTGGTGCAGCCCTGCATGTCTGGATGTCCAGATATTGTTGGTTGGTTTGTTGGACTTCTGTTCTGCCCCACAGCCCACAGGCTGTCTGGGCAGCTTACACATTTAGAAGACGTACAACCAACCAATTAAATAATCACATTTAAATAAAAAAATGAACAACACCACCAATATGAGATCAGCAACCCACAGCAGCTGTAACAGCTGTTAGATGGCATAGCAGCAATAATGATAACAATATTAAAGCATCTCCTATGTATTAAAATGGGGACTGCAGGTGGCGCAGTGGGTTAATCGCTGTGCTGCTGGCCTGGTAGATCGAAAGGTCGCCGGTTCGAATCTGCACAACGGGGTGAGTTCCTGCTGCTCCGTCCCAGCTCCTGCCAACCTTGCAGTTCGAAAGCATGCAAGTGCAGGTGGATAAACAGGTGCCACTTTGGTGGGCAGGTAACAGCGTTCTGTGCACTTTGGTGTTTAGCCATGCCGGCCACACAACCACAGAGACTGTCTGCGGACAAGCGCTGGCTCCCCCGGCTGGGAAACGGAGGTGAGCGCCGCCCCCGAGAGTCAGGCATGACTGGACTTAATGCCAAGGGGAAACTTTCACCTTTACCTTTACTTTTACCTTTACCTTTACCTTTATTTATTAAAATACCTGGAAAATAAAAAGGCTTTCAACAGGCACGCAAAAGAGATGGCAGGCGAAGGAGGTGCCAGGCGCACCGCCTTTAGCCCACAGTCGAAGTAATTGCTCCCTGAGCCCCGTGCAGGGCAGCCTGCGGATCCCTGGGGGAAACGTGTGGGAAAAGGAGCTGGCGCCAACAGGGAAAACTCACTCCAGGCCAGCGTATCAGCGGGGGCGGGGGCTGAGTGGCGCCCCCGCCTTCTCAGGACAGGCTAAAAGGGCTTCCAGAAACTGTGGCCTCTTTGCATCTGTGGGAAACATGCGCTGACGGTGGCAAACGTCCAGAGAAAGGAGGCTCTGCTCGCATGGATCAGCTGTGTGTTTGGCTCGTTTTCCTGGCATTATACTGCATGAACAGTGTAACTGTATCTGGATCCACGCTGCATTCTTGGTCTGAACACTGGAGGCTGCCTGATACCAGGGCAGAGCACGGATCGAAGATCTTGGCACTCTCCCCCTCCCCCTTTCAGGGCGATGTTCGGAGGACAGCTTCTGACCGTGGAGTGGTCCAGAGCCAGTGGTGGGTCTGGCTGCGGCCACCCCACTTCTCTCTGGTGGCCTTGCCACCCCAAGATCACCTGATTGTCAAATTGTCCCACACCACGTCCACGTACGTCCCTACCAGCTCCTTCTCCGGGAACAGGCAAGGCATCGTCTGAATTCAGTCCTCCTGCCTAACGGAGGAGGCCCCCTCTTCTCCCTTCTCCAGGGTGGAGGAAGCCAGAGGAGGAGCCCACCTCTGTCCTCCTGGTTTTTCTGGAATGCCGCTGCTTCTTTTTCCAAGAGGCCACAGCCAACTGGACAGGCATGCGAAGTTTGCTCATCCAGGTCTGCCATCGCCATTTCACCGCCCTTTCCCCCAACGGGCATCTCTCGGGGTGACCTGATGGCTTTCCGGGTCACCCGCTGAGAGCATTTGAGGGGCTCCTTCAAAGCAGCGGCAGATATTTTCCCCCTACTCTGCCAAAGGCTGACATTTTCCACCACAAGAGGGAAGCGTCTTGTGCCGTCTTGGGCAGCTGTTCCAACAGGCTGCTGGCTGCATCCCAGGTGATCTGGAATCGGAAGTGAAGCAAATTCTAGTGGGAACGTGGTGGATGGGCCACCTCAAGGTTCTGGGATGGGGGAGGCAGA
>NW_025336507.1:0-12605 GCF_004798865.1 Varanus komodoensis | reverse complement strand
CCCCCCAGTTATGGAAGGAACGCTACACGTTTCCTTTTGGCACCAACTTTAGACTGCCCTCAAAAGCAAGGCATTTGACAGCTTTAAATAGTACGCATTGTCATCATGGTTCGGTGCCATCAAGTCATCTCTGGCTTATGGTGACCCCATGAATGGACACCCTCCAAAATGTCCTGTCCATTAAATAGCAAATGGGGATGCTATTTTTGCTTTTTAACCATGTTGACTCCTCTTAGCTACCGAATTAGTTCAAATTCCGTTTTTTAAATCCCATTTTTAAATGTGGGTAGCGAATCTTACGCGCCATTGTTGCCTGAATTTTCTATAGCATTTCACTATATTTGATGAGCTTTTGTAAACTGGCCAGAAAGCTTCAGCTATTGGGCAGTATAGAAACAATATGAATGGCAATCCTAACATTTTCTGCGGGATTGTCCTGGCATTCGAGAGACAAGGACTGCCATCTGTCTCCCGTCTCGCCATGTGTAGCAGCTACAGTCAATTGCTAGCATGCAGCAACCAACCAACCTTCCCTGGAATGTGATACAACCTCAGTACGAAACCAGAGCGGGGCTGGAGTTTATTTATTTATTTATCATTTAAAGTTTTTGTATGCCATCTCCTTGCCATATAGCCTCGGGACGGCTCACACAAATAAATAAATATAATACAAATACAGTTAAAACCCGGAAACACCCTGGCTGCACAATTAAAACCTATAAATATTATACAATGCTAAAATATTGTTTGAATAAAAAGGTCTAAATAAAAAGGAATAAAAAGGAGTTTCTTATCATGAGCTTGAGAAATGGTTCTATTGGGATTTGCTTCCCAGTTCTGGACTCCCTTACGGGGGCTCCCTACCCAACGCTCACCTCATCATGCCAAACGCAGCGTTCCAACCTCAGAGCCTCCATCCACCTGGCACTCAAGTTTTCCACCAGATCCCAGCAAGAGCCCTTATTTTTCAGTGTTCCACAAGTTACCGAATGTCGTGGCACTGAAATGAGAGGGATTTGCCCTGTTCCGTCTCTCCCTGTTTTCTGATAAGCTGATAAGTCTTATTTATCCCTGCAAACTTGTAACATCTGGTCAGTTTCTTTGTTTTCCAACGTTTGTGATTTATTGAGGCTGCTGCGTGGTGGTTATGCTTTAAGGAGGATTCCAATGATCTTCCGAGTTATGGTTGTTTGTCTCAGATGAGACTTTTAGCCACTTGGGGGTTTCCATAGAGAAAACGGTGACATAAATCTAATGGAAAGTGTAGAAATGAAATGCCAAAGCAAATACAACTAAGGACAGGGGGAATCCTAATTACAAATTGTGAATTTGGGATGGTCTGCTTCAGAACTCTGTATGATGAATCTACCGACTTTGGGGAGGGATTACTCTGCTTTTGTAGAACTACAGGATTAACAGAGGTAACCTACCCCCACTTATTAGGGAGTGATGCCCCAGTGAACTCAATGGGATTCATTTCTGAGTAAACTTGTCCCATAAAGATTCAGTCTTATACATGTAGTGGGCTGAAAATCTTTCACCTTGAGGACCAAATTCTGTGTTGGAGTTCTTAGGGAACACTTCCCAGAGATGGATGGTGCTGAAGGCCAGGTCAGAAATACCCCAAATTCCAATTTACTTTTAGGGACTTAGGAAAGGTTCGGCAATCTTTTAGAATGGGGAAAACCTGCACCCAAGTAGGGAAGGTACTGTATAGTTGGTGGTCAGGAAAAGAAGCGTGACCATCTTGGGGGGATCCAGAGGCAGAGACTGGGACCAGCAGGGACCAATCCATCCCCTAAGACTCAGTCTCTGCACTTTGATTCTTTCTTATGAATGAAGACTCAGCGGAACTTCAGTCTGAATAACCCCGCATAGCATGGACCTTAAGTGTAGACTGGAAGTAAGTCCCAATACATCCAACAGAACATACTCCTGACTTCACATGCACAGGAAAATGGATTTGTCACTAGATAGGCTGATCAAAATGGTTTTTTTTTTTAATCAATTAAAGAGGTTCCCTGATTAAGGGAGTAGCAGAAAGCCAGCAAATTGTTCTGCTGTCCAATGTGAATAGAGACTTGTTCTTGTCTCTGGTTGCATTTAACACACACACACACACACACATGGAAACAACCTTTCTCTCTTCTCCTGTCATTGAAATAAGGTCCCCTAGCAAGACAAAAATGAGGACATCATAATTAATGCGGCAGGCAAACGGGTTTGATTACATCTGTATTCAGGAACTTGGCTAACAGTTTAAATTAAAGTCAACACAAGACTTAAAAAAACAGATTATAGAGGGATAAAGATGCAAATAATAGATATGAGCATGGCTTAAGCGTAGCCCACGTGAGCGAAGGAAGAAGGAAGAGGAGAGCGGCAGAGAAATACAACAGGAAAGATCATTTGCTGGATGGGCAGGGTTGCTGTTTGCCTCGGAGCCATGCCTCTGAGAGAGGGCTTGGGTGCCCCAGCGGGACCCTGTCACCCGGCCCTTGCAGAGGTCACGGTTCTCCAGTGGCTCACGCTCCGTAACCTTCACTCCAGTGACCTGGACCTGCACCCTGAAGGCCTGTCCTGATTGCCAAACCAAGATACAACCATTCTTGGCCACCTAGATTCCTATTTCCACACATCACGGCTCAGTGTCCCTCTGCAACTCTTGGTCCTCATCACACCTCACTCCTTCTCGACCTGCTTTCTGTGAAATAGAAACATAGAAGCAGAGTGAGTCGGAAGGGGCCTCTGGGGCCATCTAGTCTGACCCCTGGCTCCAGCCGACTCTGCTCATGACATGCCTACCATGTGCATGTCCAGCCTGTCCTTGAACATCCTCCTCGATGGGGCCTCAACCACCTCCCGTGGGAGCCCATTTCACACCCTTGGGACCCTAACCATCAGGAAGCGCTTCCTGGCCCCCACCCTAAATCTGGTTCCCTGAGCTTGGCTCCACTGGGACGCATCCTGCCCTCCACTGCAGGGGAAAAGAGGGCATGACCCTCCTCTGCATGGGACCCCCTCAATAGCTTGCTTAAGACCAAGGTTAGGAATGTGTAGCCCTTTGGATGTTGCTGGACTACAGGTCCCATCTCCCCTGAGCAATGTCCAAATGTATGCTGGGAAGTGCTGATGGGCCGCAGGGTGGCAAGCATTCCCTTAAATCAACGACAGCGACCGGGTGGCTTAATGTCATGTTTAGCTTGTGACGGATCTGGCCTCTTCCCTCTAGCAGAGATGTGAGATGTCCACCTGCTCTGCTGTACTGGCTCCTAGGCTGACAATTGCTTTGAGAGGATGGAAGAAGAAAAGCACGAAGGAGTCAAATTTTAAACGGAATGAAACAAATGGAAACTTGATCAAGGAAGGAAGAATGGAAATAATGAAGTGCAGAGTGGAGGGGAGAAAGCTGTGCCCCACATCAACTTCTGAAAAAGAAATGTTGGCCCCTTTCACCTGGACACTCCCACCCCGGTCGTGATTCCTTGAAAACGAGGGGTGGAAACAAAATCCAAGTGGGTGCTTTCCAGAAGTTTCTTGGAAGTAAAAAGATAAAGTCCAGCTGAGATTGTCACACTTTAGGAAATCCTGAGAAGGTCATGAGGAGACAATCATGTTACAGAAAGTCGAGGACAGAAGAAGAAAAGGAAGACCAACTAGGCGATGGATCGATTCCAACAAGGAAGCCACAGCCTCGAATTTGCAAGAGCCAGTCAGGGACAGGGCAACGTGGGAGGCAAGCACTGACTGCGTCACCAGAAGCTGGAGGTGATTTGATGGGGCGATGGCTTGTCACAGCAGTAACAGCAATCCTGTGCCTATCTGCTCAGTAGAACTTCCTCGCAGCCGTCAGAACAAGCGCGGGCAGCAGAAGCCGCCTGAAGCCGCCTGGAGGAGTTCCCATACCTTGCTGATCTTCAGGGCCATCCCCAAACATGTTTGCTGCCTGAGCAAGGCAGCAAGTGCTCCTCACTCCCATCGGCCCTGGTCGAGGTACGGCGTACCAAGATCAGTCATGTTTTTAACCACTGGGACAGAAAAACCCACGACCGGCTTCCTTCCTTCCTTCCTTCCTTCCTTCCTTCCTTCCTTCCTTCCTTCCTTCCTTCCAGGCACGAATTAGAAATAAAAAGAAACGATGCAATGAAACCTTTGCTGTCTTGTTATCGCCCTGCAAATTAGTTAGCTGAAAATTAGTTCTGACACCAGACACAGTTCCACCTGGCCTTGTGCTGGGGCCAGGCCGGGTCAGTCTCCTTTGGAGAAGGGGGCACCCCCTTTCTGGACACGGGAAAGCCCACTGCAACCAGAGGCTTGGAAATGGAGAGGAGCGGCATTTGGCTCCAGCAGCCTCTTTGGCCCTGGCGTGCTGCTTCAGTGCTCAGATGATGGGGAGGGGGTGCACTGGGGGCTTAAGGAAAAGCGCAAGTCCCACTTCTCCCAGAAGCAGCCAAGCCTTTGAAGACTTATGGGGGGCATCACAATGTGAGGCCCCTCTGAGGCACCTGGACAAATAATCTGAGCAAGCCAGGTAACGCTGAGCTGCCTTCCTCTGCCACGAGGCACAGCACCTCCGAATTAGCTCCCTGATGGGTCCCAGACAGGGAGATGAAAGGCCAAGCACTCTCAGGGTGCACCCGCATCCTGGAAGAGATCAGACCCACATGCGTGTTCTCTCCACTGACTCTGAGCTTCTCTGGCTGTCTGTGCTGTGCAAAGGAGGGGCGTTATGGGGCTGGCCCCTCTGCTTGTCTCAGGGCCCTGGGCAATGCCCACTCTGGCCTCCTCCTGGAGCTTGCCTGACACCCCTTCGGAAATGGAAGCAAAAGGGCCCATCGCAAGAGGGAACAGTGCCATCCGGTTCCCTGTAATTCAAGCCCAGACTTGTTCTCTTGATGTCTGGGTCAGGGATTTCCCAGAGGTAACTGGTGGGCTGTGCTGGGAAACCAGATCGGGGACTGGGTGGACTTTCATTGGACCCTTCAGGGTTTCCAGCTGGGCCTTCTTCTGCCAGTGGCGTCCAAGGCAGTAGCCAAGGGCCGTGACTGAAGGGTGGCAACAAAGGGCAATGCCCATCTGGCACCCCCTCGACTCTCGCCCGAGGTGCTCAGGCTGGGGCTTCTGATGGATGGATTTGGTAATGGTTTCAGTTGGGTTCTTCAGTGCTTTCAACACTTGATTTTATTGTATGGTTGTGTGGTAGGTCTTTTATTATTGCATGTCTGTTTTGTATCATTGTATATTTATGTTGGAAATGCACCTAGGATTTAATGCAGAATAGACTTGAAACTTCAATGCATTGGGAAATGTATATCTGTTTTGTTGTTGTATAGCTACTCGTATTTTAGAAATGCAAACTGCCCAGAGAGCCCTGTGGGCTATAGGGCAGTATAAAAATATTATTATTATGGATGGATGGATGGATGGAAGTTGCGCCTTATGGTCTTGAGTTACTTACCCCATGCGAAGGGTAGGTGAGCCAACCCCAGTCACCGATAATTGTGGAGGTGTCCAGCAAGTTCACTGCGAAACAGAGGGAGAAATACCCATTAAATAGCCAGAGATGCTCAGAGAACGACACAGCCAGCTCCTCTGCACAACAGCAAATTCTTGATTAGTGCTCCCTTCATAAATGAAGGGTACATTTAGCCAGTGCTTTGATCAAACCCCAAAGAACATGTTGCACCGTGTCCCAGTTGGAACGAGGAGATGCTCTGAGAAGCGGTTGGTTATCCCGCATTTTATTTCGTTATTAATGTAGTAAAGCATTGATAGAGGCTGGATCTAAATGCTCAGAAACAGGAGTTCTTGCATGGGACATTTAGCATCCCATCTTGCGAAGAGGTGCTCACCTCTTCTGGAGGGGTTGCGCTTCCCCTTAAAGTTTTGGGGTGCTTCTCAAGGAGTGCTGAGGTGCACAGAGGAACATGCATCAGCTTAGGCTGGGATGCCAGCTCTTTTCCATGCCCTGGCATTCTCTCGCTGGGAATACCGCAACGCCTTCTCCATGGCCTTTTCTCCTATTATTGCAATAATCCAGAAACATCAGCAGATCCTAATTAGGGTGGCTAGATTGTTAATGAATGCCGGTCAGCGTGAATATAGAGAGCTCCAGCTACTGGGCAATACAGAAATGAAACAACAACAACAACCAACAGTGGGAGCAGTTTTCTGTCCTGCCCCGTCTTCCATCCCATTTCTGGGCCTGGTTCAAAGTTCTGTTATTGACTTTCAAAGCCCTAAATGGGTTGGAGCTAGGCTCCCTGAAGGACTCCCTTCTCCTTTGCCCAGGACCTAAGATAATCTTTAAATACCTTTTTCCAGATGTCCCCACCAAATCATGTGATACAGGTGTCTGCAAAGTGAAGGGCCTTCTCAGGGGTGGCACCCTAACAGGAATGCCCTCTCCAGAGACAGTGGCCTGGTGCCTGCATTGTGGTCTTTTCAGCACCTGCTAAAGACCTTTTAAAAATGATTCCTGGGCTTTTTAGTTATTTAGGAAAATATCTTTCTCCACCATTGGTTTTTACTCCGGTTAAAACTGTAGTTTTAAACTTTTGAAGTTTTTATACTACATGTTAGAGTTTAATTTTTTGTGAAACCCACAGAAAACTGTGGCTATTGGGTGGAAATGCAATTAGTCAATCAATCAATGACTATTTATTTATTGCCCTCATCATGAAAAGAGGGAGATACAAAAGAGGACTCTGATTTGCATGTGCTGATTTATATGTATAGAAGCTCCTTTCAAAATACGGATGGTACTGTGTCTTGCATTCTATTTTTTCTTCTGATCAAGGCGGTGGCCAGTTTGATCAGGGCTGGAATTTTAATCCCAGAGTGCATGATTTTCATAGCTGTTTTTAATTATGATTCTGGAGCTGGAGGAAAAAGATTTTTTTAGTTAAAAGAATAGTAAAAGAATTACAGGTTACTAAGAACTCTCTCTCTTTGTATATGTGTAAGAGAACAATAAAAATAAAGCAAAGTTTGAAACAAATAAAACACAGCAATAAAACAGCAATAATTGAAAGAGAATTCACCACCACCACCTGCCCAGAAAATAACTGATTACAGAACTCAAAAACTGGCAAAAACAGCTGAGCATTTTTTCCAGAATTTGAATAATCTAGAATTAATTCTTAATTATTAATAATCCTTGATTCTGCCATAAAAGATGCATGTCGTGAGCAGAGCCGGCTGGAGCCAGGGGTCAGACTAGATGGCTCAGGAGGTCCCTTCTGACTCACTCTGTTTCTACATCTCTATGCTCCGTCAAAGAAGTCTGCAGTTGAGGGTGTGATCCCATAACCAGCGAGTTTCATTGTATTTGGTGGAGCTTGTTCCTAATAGATACATGCAGTTTGCATGGCATCTGAAAAGCGACCGAAGGGGCAGGACAGACCTCCCAGGAAAGGAATCCCATGGAATTGGGACTGCCACTAAAAACCCAGTAATTCAGGAGACAGAGAACCTGGACTACAATCTGTTATCATGGCACGTGGAATTCCAAAAGGGACAGATGCTTGTCTTCTTGACTCAGAGAGGGATTGGCAGAGCATCATTCAAGATGCCAACCATGCCAAACCCAAGTCTATTTATCACTATTTTGGTTGCTAAAGGTATCAATCTGTTTAAGGAATTTTATAGCTTATCTTAGCCTTCCGCTGCTGACAACCACTCCAAACTACCAAATAAATAAACCAGAGAACACACTGAACTAATAGGATACAATGTGCCATGATTCAGCCTCCCCCAACTTGGTCCTTTCCTCATCCTCAACAACCCTCATCCTTACCAGCATTATGTTTTGTAGTCCAGCCCATCTGGAATGCAGCAGGCTAATTTAATACCGTTAAATCAAAACAAGAAATAGAACAGTGAATCCAGTACAGTGAACGTAGAAGCATCAGGTAAAAACATTTTTAAGGATCCATTAAAAAGTCAGCATGCACCAGAGAGAGGGAAGCCAAAGTACCTTTTGAAGGGTGGGACTTCTGTATTCTTGGTACAGCTGGGATACGTGAATAAGCGAAACCCAGGCCCACCAAAGTTCTCCCAATTCCACCTCATCAATCTGCATTCTGCCACAAGTCCGTATCAGATGGTCAGTGTCGTTAGTTTTCTTGAAAATCTGTGCATATGTCTCTGTATATTTTACCCAAAGTTCACAACCAGGGGATGCATTTTTGGAATGCAAATTCCACCCCGTGGACTAAAGCATAATTGTGCACATTTTTCATGAGTATGCATTTTTCTAAGTACATTTTTCAAATGTGCTCATGCTGCCAAGTGCTTTTCCTCTCTTTCCCCCCTTTTCATCTGTGAATCATATTGCGAGCTTGGAGGGACTGCGACTGCAGATTGAGTCCAGAAGGTGCGAACTAGTAAATCATGATCCAAAACAAACAAAGGCCAACCCATCACTACAACATGGGGGATGCTTGGCCCAACAAAACCACAATGAGGTTATTGGGGTTGTTGTAGATTACAAACTAACAAGGAGCCAATAATGTGATACAGCTGCACAAAGGGCAAATGCTATTTTGGACTGCATGAACAGAAGTATCATTTCCAAACCATGAGAAGTACTATTCCTTCAATACCCAGCACTAGTCAGACCTCACCTAGGATCCTGGGTCTAGTTCTGTGCACCGAAGTTTTAAAAAGATGCAGCAAGGCTAGAAGCGTGCAGAGGAGGGCAAGAAGGAGGATTCAGGGACTGGAGGCAAAGCCCTTCGAGGAGAGATTGAGAAAACTGGGCATGTTCAGCCTCGAGAAGAGAAGAGGAGAGGAGAGGAGAGGAGAGGAGAGGAGTACAAGTACCTGAAAGGCTATCAAAAAGAGGAAGGACGCGATCTCTTCTCATCCATTCCAGAGAGCAGGACATGAAATAATGGACTTAAGTTAAGAAAACAGATTTAGACAAGATGGCATGAAGAATTCCTGAGTGTCAGAGCAGCACGGCAATGGAACCTGGGGAAGTTTGGATTCCTCCTCACTAGAGACATTCAAAAAGCACCTGGACAGTCATTTGAATGGATGGCGTGACTTGGTGCCCTCAATAGCAGGGGGTTGGACCCAATGGCCTTCTGGCCCCTTTCAAATGTACAATTCTATGGTTCTTTGACGCTGTCTCCTATGTGCCTAGAAGCAGCCACCAAAAAGTCCCTGCCTCATGCTCAGCTAGTCCTTCCTCTGGCAACATCAGGATATGGCGCTCCCAACCTAATCCCCAACACTGTGAATTGTGCTTGGAGCGAAAACTGAAGGCGGTGATCTGCTTCTGATGTGCAGGCACTAAATGCCTTCACTGCGATATTCTAACTGATGTTTCTTCAGGCATTTACTGCATGCTAGGCTCATCGTTCACCTTTCCAAAAACCCGCCTCCCAGGAATAAGCCCGGCCAGTACGAAGGAGGAGCAAATCATTCTGTATTCAGTCCATATTCCTTGTGCATGTGCTCATGCCTAAGTCTTACCTATCCCTTACCCTGCATTAATCTTCATTTTCTTTTAAGTCTGCGTGAACATACACGTTTAAAAGCATTTTGAAATCTTCCTTTTCACTCTGCATCCTGGGAAGGCAGGACTCCCCGGAGGAGGCAGTCATGCCAGGGGAAGCCGAAGGCAGAGGAATAAAGAGCAGGCCAGCGACGAGATGGATTGGCTCTGCCAGGGAAGCCAAGCCTCGAGTTCGAAAGAGCCGAGCGGACGTTCTGGGTGGCTTTCGCTCACAGGGTCAGGCGAAGTCCAAGGCTGCTCAGTGGCACGCAAGAACAACAAATGCTTCCACTCCACACACAAAGCCCAAAAAAGCCTTTGTCCCAAAATATGCATTTCTAGATAGATTTCCTCTCAAACACAGTCTAAAAATAATTCCTCCCAGCCCATGAATTTTTGAAACATTTTCCCTCTTGCTTTTTGGAGCTGAGGGTAGTGTTGGGTCACCGGAGAAGCGTATAAACTGCTGGAAAACCAAGGGCTGATCTTGGTCCTATCAGAACTCATCCAGACTCATTTTTCAGGCACCCATAGTAGGTGCAGCAGCTTAAACTAGGCGAAAGTCCCCCGACCAAGATCTTCTCTCTTGGCCAGCTATCTTTATTACCATTATGATCACAGTTATCCAAGCGGATTTCTGTCCCCCTTCTTTTTCCCCATGTGATGAACCCAAAGCAGCATCCATAGTTCTATTCTATCCTCACAGCCACAACAACCCTGTGAGGAAGGCCAGGCTGAGAGTCTGTGCCTGGCCCAAAGTCACCCAGGGGACCGCATGGCTGACTAGGGGCTGGAACTCTTGGGTCCCTTGTCCAACACTCAAACCAGCACGCCAAATCGGCTGTCAGAGACAGGATAATTCCCATCTACACCGTCTTCTTTCTCCTCTCTCCAAGGAGTCCTACCCCCTCCAAAGCCAAGTGCTCCCCTCTCCTCCTTACCATCTTTACTTTCTGGAGGAGCAACCAAAGACTTTCTATTTGTTTCCAGCTTCCCACAGGACTTCAATCCAGTTTGAAGTCTGCACACTAAAGCCAAGTAATTAAGCCCTGTGGTGCGCCATAGCGGCGCAAGCTCCCACACCCCGCGACTGCTACGCACCCTGCTCACATCGCGGAACGGCAAGCGCCATCTTCCAAGCCGAGATTGCTCGGGGTGGGGTAGAGGGGACGGCGGAGGGAAATCAAAGTCACCTGCTCCAAAGTTTTGCCTCTCCAGGGAGTCCAGCTTAAGTTAATGAGGAAGTCCAGGAAAATTGCTCTGCTCATTCTGTGGAAACAAAACACCTTTGAACACTCTTGAACATTATCTTTAATCCAGCCCAGTGCATCTCTCTCTCCCTTTCTCTCCCTCTCTCTCCCTCCCTCTCTCTCTCTCTCTCTCTCATTTTTGTGGTAGGAGGGGTTAGCCCAGCTTACACCGTAGTTTTCAAGATAAAACTAGGAGGAGAAGTGTGTAGTTTGCCTTAAGCTTCTTGAAAGAAAGACTGGATACAAAGGGAGCTCAGAAATGCAGAGTTTGTTCATTGCAAGTGTCTGGCAGCCCTGGCATCACTTTGGCACAGATTTCTCGTTAAGCAGGTTCAGGACCCAAGACACCAACCCCAACTTGGAGGGAGAAGGCCCCCTTAGAGTCTCGCCCAGTACAGCCCAGCCCATCTTTAGCCTTCTTTCTCCGGTACTAACATGGAAGGCTGCCGGCCCTCTTGCATTTCTCTACACTGCTTTGACATCGCTCAGCTGTTCTGGGGGACAGAGATGTCAGGAGTTATATCTTGGGAGCCAGTGTGTTTGTTGTGAGACATTTGCATTTTCCACAGCACCAAACAGCAACATTTATGGCATTCTACCCCGGCTGACAGTCCCAGCCATCCTAAGTGATGTGTGCCAAACCCACTGCTGTTAACTCTCCACAAAACCATTAGAAATGGGGGATATGATTCCTATGTTTCATTGTTTGCTTTATTTATATACAGCCCCATAGCCAAAGTTCCCTGGGTAGTTTACAATAATACACAGGAGGTTTTGTGCCTCCTGTGTATTATTCAGAGAAGCATGTCTATTCAGAGAAGCAAGTCCCACTGAATTTAGTGGTGCTTATTCACAGGTTAAGTGAATCCACAGGACTGCCGTTCTAATCATACCCGCACACAGACATGCTCTGAATCTTGGCCATGAGAATGTTGCACAGGAGTGTTGCGTTGATTCTGCAAAACTTCAACTGCAAGAGAGTTTTGTTGATACTTCAAAACAAAAGCTTGACGATGCGACCCTTTCTCCTAACAGTTTCGAAGAGTCTGTCTGTCTGTCTGTCTGTCCGTCATCCATCTAGTCTGGCTGAACAAAGTGAGGTCTTAAGGTGTAACACATCCCGGTCCTGCTCAGCATTCAGTTCTTATCACTCACAAATCCACCCCCTCTGCAGCGCTGCCGTGTGAATGGGCTTTGCCCATTGGCTACTGCCTTCCATTGCTAGGAGAAACCACACAGGACTCCGATCTTGGTTGGAAGGATGGGTGACGGAAAGGCTTAGCGCTTCCTTTACCCCCTCTCCTGCAATGTCCCCGGGGGGTGGGAGGAGGGCAGCTAGTATTCCTAATTGCCTTTTCAGTTGAACCGGTTAGCTGCAGTGGAGCTTCTCCGACCGTGTTTTACCTCGCCAGCTCAGTGGCTTTAAAGAGCCTCTCTCACATCTCCCCTCAGTGGGAGCAGAGACAGCGATGGGAAGCTAGGCGGGAAAAAGGGAGCCGGGAGCTCTTGGGCCACATTTTTCCTGCCATTTTGCTACTACAGAGCAGCATGGCCGTTCCCAAAGCCAGGCGGCGTGGAACGATCCGCCACCTCCTGCTTCAGACAGGGACAAACAGCTCTGCGAACGGCCTTTTGGGAAATGACACAAAGGCAGGGAAGGTGTGGGGTGTTTCACAAGGTTGCTTGGAGAAGCCCCTTCATGAGTTGCAGGGGTCCTGGCCAATTTCTTGGCAACAGGCAGCAGAGAGGTAGACACACATAGACTGTTTCTTGCATATAGGGTAGATCCACAAGAGGAAACATAGGGTAGATCCACAAGAAGAAACATAGGGTAGATCCACAAGAAGAAA
>NW_025336506.1:11088-13638 GCF_004798865.1 Varanus komodoensis | reverse complement strand
CAAAACCATCACGGTGGTGGTGGCTTTCATGGCCACCAAGCCAGGCTTGAGCATGAGGAAGTGGGTGGGGAAAAGACTGGCCACCTCCATTGTGCTTTCTTGTTGCCTCGTTCAAGCTGCCATTTGCATCATGTGGGTTGGAAACTTTCCCCCATTCCCGGATTTGGACATGAACTCTGTCATGGGGGAAATCACTGTACGATGCAATGCAGGGTCTATCCTCATCTTCTGTCTTGCCCTGGGCTACATGGCACTTCTCTCCATCATCTGCTTCCTGGTGGCTTTCTTTGCCAGGAAGTTGCCTGACACTTTCAATGAAGCCAAGTTCATCACCTTCAGCATGCTGATGTCTTGCAGTGTTTGGCTCTTCTGTGTTCCAACATACCTGAGCACCAAAGGCAAATACGTGGGGCTGTGGAGATCTTCTCCATCTTAGCCTCCTGTGCAAGACTGCCAGGCTGTATCTTTTCCCCAAAATGTTACCTTATTCTCTTCAAGCCTGAGATGAACAGCAAGGAGCAGCTGATAAGGAGAAAGTGAAAAATCATGCCCCTCCCCTCTTATCCATTTCATGTGAAAGTCTCCTCATTCTCAGGGTTCTCCCAGATCAAGAATTAGTCTGTTTGGAGTTCCATTTCTGAAAACCTGCTCTCTGAAGCCAAGGTGCAGTCCTGACCCTCTGTAGCCAGCATGGAAAGAACTATGATAGTGGCTTCTGAGTCTGTGAGGTGAACTTTCTCTGGAGTTCCGGATGAGAGGGGTGGCGCTGTGAGCATGTTTGCCAGAGAGTGATCTGTTTGTCTAATTCTGTGTCAGAGCTTCCTTGCTTTCTTGGTAGCCTGCCTGCCTACCTGCCTGGTTATCTGGCAGCCTTCCTTCCTTTTTTCCTTTCCTGTGGTAGAGCTGAAAACTGCTTTGCATCTCAGAGGGTTTTCTGACCAGTTGCACAGGTACAAATTCAGGGTGCCAGTCTCATCCTGCTTCTCAAAGCACATTCAGCTCAAGGCTGAGCATGTAATTTTCACATGCTTTCTGCACTTTGCAATTCTTCCTCAATGTTTAACACTCAATTATTGGCAGGCTCTTGTAGAATCAAAGATATCTGGAAAACAAAACAAAATGTGAATACCCACTTCGTATTCTTTGTTGGTCTGTCTCTCATAACAACCTGTCCTAAATGGATTAATCAGAAGAATAAGCATGCAGTAGGAAAGGTAATTCTGTTCTAGAGGCTCAGGACATTTTATCTTCCTATGAAATTCTTTGCTGAGCCCACACGTTTCTTGGACTTTTGCTTGCTGGATGTGCTGAATAGCAGGATTTTCTTCCCCAGGCTAGGGAAAGTGAGAACAAAGCTTTCAGGGAAAGGGGAAAGTATCCTTTGGAGAATCTTACATAGATCATTTGACTTTATGGAATAAACAAACCATAAAAACATCCACTCTTTCCTTTCTCAAAAGTTGAAACTAAATGTTAGAAGAATGAAACGAAGGAAAAGACCGAGAGTTTTCCTGGGTAACATTTGCCATAAGTACACCAGCATCATATATATATGATTTTTTTATTTAATTTTTAAACTAACACTAACAAAACATCAATCATTAAATACATTGCAAGTACTGGGTCAGCCCCCACTCATATTTTTAACAATCTATAATCATATTCAAATAAATTTGTAATAACTTCCAGTAGCTTAAAAACATCTTTAAATCAAACCCAAGTCCCGTTTCTCCAAACAAATAAGAAGAGTCCCAAGTTTGAAAGAAGTCAGTATCTTTTTCTCCTTCAGTGATTAAGTCAATCTGTCCATTTCTGCACAGTCCAGAATCTTTTTTAGAATGAGTTCATCAGTGGGTAATTCCTCACTTTTCCAGTGTTGAACAAATGCAATACTTGCCGCAGTGATTACATGTAACATCAAATACATTTCTTGCTTACTAACATCTTCTGGTATAATACCTAATAAGAAAACGTCAGGTTTTTTGTAACATTTCCTCAAGACATTTATGTTTTTTAATCCAATACTTTTTCATATTGTCACAAGTCCACCACATAAGGTAAAAAGTAACCATTTTATGTTTACATTTCCAACACCCATTTGACATATTTGGAAACATCTTGGCTAGTCGATTTGGCAACAGGTACCATCTATAAAACATTTTATATAAGTTTTCTTTATACAAAGTTGCTAATGTTACTTTAATATTACTAGGACACCAGAATCTTTATTCTGACATTTTAACTGTCATTAAGAAAGGCAGTCATTTAGGAGAATCATTCAGCAGAACAGTTTCAGTATTTTAGCTGGGAAGAAACTGCATGAAAACTGGTAACTACCAGATCATTGACTTTTAGAAGCAAGGGGTGGATCCTTTGGAAGGGAGCGTGTCCACACCGGAAACCCTACAGGTTAGGATTTGGAGCCCAGCGGGGCAGGTTTGCAGCCATAGCCTGAGAGTGGGCATCCAGTGATGCAGAGATTCCATGAGCCTCCTAGAATTGCTAAGAAATTGAGAACTGGTTAAGGTCCATATACCATTTCAGAAGTTT
>NW_025336506.1:2805-10749 GCF_004798865.1 Varanus komodoensis | reverse complement strand
TAGAACTCTTGTGGATAGTGTTTTCAACATAGCACACCTATACCAGAAAGTTCTCCAGAGCAGAATTCCCTCCCCGCTTAACCAGAAACAGAAAATAAAATTGGAAATCATTTGTGCTGCACTCAGATTTTATTGCTCATACCTAGAGGATTTTGTCCCTCATCCTCTTAACTTCTTCCTCAAGTTTTCTTCTATGATGGTGATGATAGCAGGAGAGAGAGCAGAATTAAAAGGAGAATTCCAGTGTGGAATATGTTCCCTGTAGTCACTATCATATGAAGTCTATGACATTCACTTTCAAATAACCTCAAAAGAAGGGTTGTTCAGGGACAACCTATGAGTTATGCAACCATTTGTGATCAGTCTGCAAATGTGAAGGTTCCTGAGCTGCCAGTGCATGGAAGAAACTATGGTGAAGCTGAACTTAGTCCTCTAGTTCTCCATCCTGCATTCAATCTGATTGTGAAACTTATCAAAATTGAGACTAACACTAATACTAAAATATAAATACTGATACCAATCCACACTCCAAGGGGAAAGGATATCCCTCTTTGGTTTGGCCAAAGGCCTGAGACATAGCCATTCCACAAGGGACAATATTTTCCAGGAGAATCCTAAATGGTGGTTAGATGTGTGGTGGAAGTGCTTGAACATGAGGGGGCGTGAGGAGGATTAGCCTCTTCAGGAAGAGTTTTCTTTCCTCTTCAATTTGTCAACATACACAAATTCATTCTGCAGACGTTCACAGTGTACGTGCATATGTGGTGGTGGGGGGGATAGAAATTCCAAGCATATTGTCATACAGACTAGGTTGTTCCTTTCCTTAAGAAAAAGATGACATTTAGTATGGCGATGAGAGAATGTGTTCCAAGATGCACTTCTCAAGTGTTGGACAAGTCTCACTTTTGCTCTCATTCACTTCCTTAAACACGGCTTTTCAGCACCTAAGTTGATGAATTCATCTTATCTCCATGTCCTCTTATGTCTTCTGTCCATAAATTGTTGCTTACATTTCATCACCACATGCAAGCCCTCGAATTGCTGGGACACTAAGGAGAAGATAAACATATTGTTATTAAAGGGAAACAATGTGTGATTAGTAATGCCTTTCAGAGGCAGGGCATAATTATCTTCCTGTTATTCCACATGTCACCCTGGCATTATTCTTCCCCTCCTGAGAAATGCCCAGTGCAAATTCCGAAAGATGGAACACAAGCAAGATGAGAATAAGAAGATAAAATATGTGATGTAATTCTTTCAACATGTGTCATCAGAAAGGCCAGAAGGGCTTTCTCACTTCTCTCTCACACACTTATAAGCCAGAATTCATCAGCATCGTTGAAAACTCTTGGTTCCCTGAGTCGTGAGTCTGTAACTGCCTTCCTCTATGCAGTGGGCATAGCAGTCTTAGCTGAAGGAGTACCTGAGCCAAATCAGCAGCCTCTTCAGGGAGCGTTCGTAGCGAAGTAGATGCTGTAGATGGGTGTGGGAAGATTTGCATCAGGAGGAAAACGCTGCCAGTGGAACTGCGCTCTGCCAGTGCTACTGGTATGGCTTCTACTTCTTCATTGGGCGTGTGAAGTAGAAACAAAGAAAGGCCTGGTGTCTGATCCTGTTAATGTTCTGCATGAATTGTACCTGCCAGGGGATGTCCTAATTGGTGGGATGGTTTCCCTGATCAGTTACAATTTCCCAGAGTTTTCATTCAGGTAGCATCCTTGGCAGGAGTTATCACTGTGGATGAGGTAAGGAAGGCTTCTCTTTGTCTATCTTGCCAAATCAGTGCATTTAATTATATGTCTTAGTGCAGCCAATGAACTGGTTGTTCACTGAACCCAAATTTTTCTTTCCTAGCAAATGTATTAGTAAGGGAAACAGGTGTACTTAGATGAATCAAGCGTCTTTGTCTGCCCTGGACAACTTCAGGCAGGATGAAGACTGGGTGTGAAAGTGCCTTAAAAAAGAGGGAATGTTTAAGAAGGGGATGTGGTTGCATTTTGAGCTAAATTCAAGCCACTTACTAATAGGAAATAGTCCTCAATCCACTTTCTAGGAAGGGAAGATCTGTAGGACTAATACTTAAACATAACCTCTCAGAACCTTTCCCTCTGCCTACTTCAGGTCTGAGTTTGATTCCATTATTCTACCCTGTGTGGCTCTGAATTCTTGTTTGAAGAAGAAACATGAGAAAGGTCAAATATTCTAATGTACACTATATCAGGAAGACAAAAACTAAAATATTTTGTTGTATGTACATAACAACAGCTCAATTCCAGTTGCAAAGAATGGTCATGCACAACCATAAAGGCCCCAAGGAGTCTCTGCAGGGGAAAGCCAGGGAGAAATCCTGAGGAGGTCCTTGCAGAGCTTGAGCTGAATCTGAGTCTTCTTCATACTCACATACCCCCTTGCTGGAACTGGCCTGTAAAATTCAGGAAGATCTCAGCCAATCGCACCCAGGACAAGGGGCTGCTGCCCGTTGTTGACTTCCTGGGTTGAATGAAAAGTGTGCCCCTTCTCCTTGTGATCATTTGGAACCTGCCGCTGCAGGCTTGCATGCTCCGAGCATGGAAGATGCCCCCACATCCAAGTGACGATGGTGCACACTCACTTAACAACAGCTTTGGAGCAGAACACCTGATGGAATGCCCCTCCCATGTGTTCCCACCAGACCACTATGTTCAGCTGCAGGGAATCTTTCCATGAATAACCAGGGGCAGAGAAGTTTATAATGGTATAATTATACAGATGGATAAGCTAGTACTGATGCGAGTATAATAGTATGTCCTAGGTATAACTCTGCTACATCCTGTTGTGCAGATACATTAATTCATTTCTGAGTCTAAAAAATTCATATTGAGGATTTGGGAGGAATAACAGAACACTAAACGAAGAACAAGTATGCATCAGGACAAAATGAGCAAAAGCTTCACTATTGTCTGACTGAAAAAAGCCTGACCCATTAAGAACAGCTTCAAGTGTGGTGAGTGGTCCAGAGCATGGCACTGGGACTCAAGCACTCTGGGTGCCAGCCCCCTCCAAGTCATGGGGCCAAATGGGTACCTCTGGGCCACTCACTGATTTAAAGTCCACACTACATCACAGGGTTCTTGTTGTTCGGATTAGAATGAGAACAGCGGAGATGAATGGGGTAAGCCACTCTGATTTCATTAGAAAAAAACCAGGATGGAAATAAAACTTTTAAATAAATTGGAGTTGTGTTGTGTTAACCACTTTGTCTTATTCTCCTGAGCCTTTAGCAAAGTGCCTACCTGATCCCCCACCCTTCTCCAAACTGGGTGTATGTGATATAAACCTTCTTGCACAGACTAAAATTTTGTGGTCCATTTTGAGGCTGTCAGTATGCTGTGTAAATTTCTTCCACATCTGAAATAATGCTAAATCTCCATTTGATTAGGCAACCCAACAAACTCTAATGGGTGGGGTTTTTTTTAACTCTGGACAAATGATTTCACAAATTCTATGAGGTGTGCTGATTCATTCCCTGTGTAAATCCTCTCAACCATCATAAACGTTGTTGGGCTTATAGGAAGGGAGTTATATGTGACATTAAAGGCATAACTTACACATCAGAAGAACATAGATCAGAATGAAGCAGTATTGGAAAAGATGTCTATATACAATAATTGAAAGGAGAAAAACAATACTTGGCTATCTGTACTTGCAGAATGGTGACCAAGTTCTACCAGCACATCTTGTCCTTGGATTTTGCTGTCAAGGAGGTCAACCAGAATCCAGAGATTTTACCAAATGTCACCTTTGGTTTCCCAGTCCATGACAGCTACAGGGATGCTCAGATGACTTACCACACGGCCATGAATCTCATCTTCAAATCCCAAAGATTTGTCTGCAACTATGAATGTGGCACCCCGCAAAAGCTAGTAGCACTGATTGGGGCACTTGCCTTCGATACTTCACTCCATGTGGCAGAAATCCTCATTTCATACAGGATTCCACAGGTAGGATTCTGATGCAGGTTATCTCCAAGTTTCTCTTCTCCTCTGTATTATGCTCATTTGACTTGCTGGTATGGCCTTAATTTTTGAAGTCTGGGAAGCAGAAGCATGGAAAACTAATGATTGTGGACCACCTGAAATACAGGGGGAAAGAAGGATAGAGGAAGGAAGGAAAGAAGGAAGGGAGGGAGGGAGGGAAATATTCTTTCAAGACTATGCAGCTTTTAAGTGGCATCCTTAACAATTAGATCCTTCCCCAAAATAAGAATATCAGAGTTATGCAAATTGTCTTATCTATCTGTCTATCTGTCCATCCATCCATGTATTTCTTCACAATCAGAAAAATCCCAGTAGGCATGTTACTGCAATTAATCCAAAAAGAAAACAGTACAATAAAAATTGGAATGCACTAAAGTACAGTGCAATAGTCCAACTTTAAAGAATGCAATAGAAAAATATAAAATAGCTTAACATCTAACATATTTGCAGCTCATGGAGTCCTAAGTGAAATAGCTGACATACATAACACGACATTTGTTGTTGTTTTTTTAAAGAAATTTTATTAAAATTTTGAACTGATACTGCAAACATCAATCAGCACACACATCGGACTTACTGGGTCAGCCCCCTACTACATATCTTTTAACATTCTATGATCATACTTCAATCCATTTATAATAACATGAAAACATCTTTAGATCAGAACCACGTCCCGTTTCTCCAGCAAAAAAAAAAAAGAAGAAGAAGAAGTTCCAAATTTGATAGAAGTCACTATCTTCTTTCTCCTTCATCAGTAAAATCAATCCCTTCATTTCTTGCAAAGTCCTGTTTCTCTTGACCACTTTTAAAGGGAGGCATCTCCAGGATGAGTAAAAATGCATTATCTTCTTTCTTCTTCCATGATAAGCTCAGTCTAAACATTTCTAGACAAATCAAAATCTTTTCTTTTTTCTAATGATAGACAAATAACTTCCTCACTATCAAAGTTACAAATAGCATCAAAAACATCCAATTAACATCTCTAAAGGCATCTTAGTTACACTGTTTGGTGGTAACTAATTCCTATAATATCCTTTCTACAAATTTTCTTTAAGCTAAATTAGTAATGTTTCATCTAGCTCAAACGTCATTTAATCAAATACAGTTAGTTCCATACAAAAGCCCAACTGTTTACATTCTTCAACATACCTCTGTTATATCCATCCCTTATATCACCAGCAACAGTAGCTTAACCTTCCCATATCACATATCAACCTGCCAACCCATTTAATACCTTTTAAACAAGATTTCATAAAGCTGAGTTGCTTATGTTTCCCCAGCCAAACTAGCTTAGCCTTTCTATATCACATGTGAACATACCAACCTATTTAAATCATCCCTTTTTGAAATAAAAGGAAAACAATATGTACAGTTACAAATAGCATCAAAAACATCCATTTATCATCTGTAAAGACATCTTAGCTACTCTGTTTGGCTATAATTAATACGTATAATATCTTTTAAACAGATTTTCAAGATAATAAATTTTCTTTTTTTCAATTGCAAATAAAGTCAAAAACGTCCATTATAATACCGTTTAAACAGGATTTCATGAAGTTGCTAATGTTTCACCAACAATAATAGCTTAACCTTTCTATGTCACATATGAACATACCAACCTATATGAATCATCCCTTTGTGAAGTAAAAAGAAAAAATTCTCTTGTTTTTTCTTTACACCTCTGCCATATCTATTTTTATTTTTTCTTTACACCTCTACTGCATCTTTCTTCTTTCTTTATATTAAAACATGGTAGTGCCTTCAATTGTAGCCCCATATGCATAGCCTCTCTTAAAAGGTTAACTATCTTCTCCTTTTCCAAGATGACAAACAAACCCCATGAAAGCTTATTAGGTTCACTGATTGTGTTGATGTTTCCTTTATTTCAAATTTTCCATCTGTTTGTTGCTTGTTTACAAGCATATCCCATGCTAGCATGCTTATTGTCTTTCTTGTTTCAGATTTTCCTTCTGCTTGTTGGGTATTTTGTATATTCTGCTCAAGTACAAATCGCTTGCCCAAAGCCTTATTAATGGAAATGTCTAGTTTGTCAAAGCGACCTTTTTGTTCAATTAAGAAACGATCAAGTTGTTCGATTAAAATAGTCTCCTGCTGTATTAGTATCGCCTGTTGTGATAATTGCAAAGCTGTTAAAGAAGTCTTTATTGCCAAAAGTGTCCTCTGTAATTCTTCCATACTAATAGCAATTAACTCAAGAACAAAGGCTTGGCAGAGGTCCGAGGAACAAAGGAAAGATGGCCACTTCTTGGAGCAAGTTATGTCCTCCTATCAGTTCTGGGCAATAGTCCAACATAGACAAAAAATCCTTCTATCCTTTAATTCCACAGTAATTATTTATTTTCATTCTTCAGCCCAAGGGAAAAATAAACCATCACAGAGGAAAGAAAAACACCACTCAGTATGTAAATTTCTGGCAGATAACCAGTTAATTTGGGCAAAAATCCAACATACACGAAAGGTCCTTCTATCATTCGATTCCACAGTAATTATTATTTTGATTCTTCACTCTTAGAGAGATTAAAAAAGAAAAGTCTTTTCCTTACTTACAAGTAACACGTCATTTGAAAATACATGTCTGGGTATAGTTCTTTATCAATATATTGTCTCACAACTGATATTGCTTCATGTCTGAATTCATTGGATTGCTGAATCCAATTCAGATTGATCTATTTCCTACAGTACCTGAGGGACAAAGGATATCTTAGCACATTTTCACCTTCATCTTAAATATCTTTTGACTACTTTCAGCTCACATTTGGGTCCCTTGCATCAAGCAAGGAAATGTGGGCCCTTCCTCCCTTTTACCAGCTTGTCCCGGCTGAAGACCAACAATATGTGGGAATTCTCAGCTTGCTTATGCATTTTGGATGGACCTGGGTCGGGCTGTTTGTGGTGGAGAAAGAAAAGGGAGGACTATTCCTGCAAGCCATTGAAACACTGTTTTCCACACATGGAATCTGTGCAGACTTCACAGAATGGATCCCTGGCCAAGGATATATTATTTCTGAGGAGGAACTGATGCTTCTAGCCCATGCTACGTTTGAACTGATCAATTTCAGGAAATCCAGAGTGTTTGTCATCTATGGTGAAACTTTCACATTGATGCACATATGGTATTTTGTACATCATAAAGAAGATGCCTCATATGAGCAAATTAAGTTGGTTGGAAAGGTGTGGATTATAACAGCCCAGATTGATTCTGTATTGACCAGCATAAACCGGGACTCTGATTTCTGAGACTTCCATGGTGCCATTGCCTTCTCCATTCACTCAAATACCCTTCCTGTGTTCCAGAAAGTTCTTCAGATGCTAAAACCAGACTGGAAACAAGCAGATGCTTTTCTGGAGCAGTTCTGGGAGGAAGCATTTGACTGTGTGGTTCCAGACCCACCGGAGCCTTACAAGGTTGTGGGAATATGCACTGGAGAGAAGAGGCTGGAGAGTCTGCCTGGGCATTTTTTTGAAATGTGCATGACTGGCCACAGCTACAGCATCTACAACGCTGTCTACGCTGTGGGACATGCACTCCACACCTTGTTCTCCTTGCGATCTAGCCACAGAGAAAGGGCTCATGGCAAAGCAGGTGGACTTCAGAACCTGCAGCCTTGGCAGGTATAGTCCACAATGGAATGCCAATTTTTGCATGAAGAAATCAGCAGAGATTTGTACAGCACAAAGTGTTTTCCGTCCCCAAATTATGTTAAATGTGTTTGGATGTATTCTCCATTCACAATGCCACAAGCGTTCAAATTACCTTTCCTCTTGAAGCCAAATATGGGAGATGTGCTAGCTTTCCCTCTGGTTGTTGCTGGAATGCCACATTTCACATGAGGCTGATGCTTTGCTGCATACATCAGTACTTGAGGTCAAGCCTTAGACAGACACAGATAAGCACCCGTGAATAAAG
>NW_025336506.1:0-1525 GCF_004798865.1 Varanus komodoensis | reverse complement strand
TGTCACCATTGGCAATGAATAAGAAATAGAAATTGGCTTCTGTTCACCCATGCTGAGTCATGGACAGAATGCCTCTTACTTCCTGTCTCTTTCCAGACACTGAAGACTGTTTCAAATGTGCAGAGGACCAACATCCAATCAGAGATCAAGACCATTGCATCATGAAAAGAATCAGCTTTCTTTCTTATGAAGAGCCCTTGGGGAAAAGTTTGGCATCAGTTGCCCTTTCTTTGTGCCTGATCACTGTCTTGGTGCTGAAGACCTTCATTAAGCACCGAGACACCCCCATCGTCAAGGCCAACAACCGTGGCCTCACCTACACCATGCTCATCTCTCTCCTACTCTGCTTCCTCTCTTCTCTTCCTTGGAAAGCCCGGCAAGCTGACCTGCCTTCTCCAACAGTCCATGTTTGGCACAATCTTCTCTGTGACTGTTTCCTGTGTGTTGGCCAAAACCATCACGGTGGTGGTGGCTTTCACGGCCACCAAGCCAGGCTCGCTCTTGAGAAAGTGGGTGGGGAAAAGACTGGCCACCTCCATTGTGCTTTCTTGCTGCCTTGTTCAAGCTGCCATTTGCATTGTGTGGATTGGAACCTCTCCCCCATTCCCAGATTTAGACATGAACTCTGTCATGGGGGAAATCACTGTGCAATGTAATGCAGGCTCTGTCCTCATGTTCTGCCTTGTCCTGGGCTACGTGGGACTTCTCTCCATGGTCTGCTTCCTGGTGGCTTTCTTTGTCAGGAAGTTGCCTGACAGTTTCAATGAAGCCAAGTTCATCACCTTCAGCATGCTGCTGTTTTGCAGTGTTTGGCTTTCCTTTGTTCCAACATACATGAGCACCAAAGGGAAGTGCATGGTGGCTGTGGAGATCTTCTTCATCTTAGCCTCCAGTGCAGGACTGTTAGGCTGTATCTTTCCCCGAAGATGTTACCTTATTCTCTTCAAGCCTGAGATAAACAGCAGGGAGCAGCTTATAAGGAGAAAGTAAAGAAATCACCCACCCTATCCATTACAAGTGAAATTCTCCACATTGTCAGGGTTCTTCAGGGGTAAGAATAAGATTGTTGGATGTCCCAGTTCTGAAACCTGGTTTCTGAAGGCCAAGCTGCAGCCCTTCCCCCTTCCAGCCAGCATGGAAAGAACTATGGACTCAATCAGGGCCAATGAGATGTGCTTCAGGACAGGAAGAAGAATTCTTTTGGTCTAGCAGTCATCCTATCAGTACTGCAGTCACTTCAATTCCCATGTCTGGCAGTGTTCCAGGCTAATGCGATAATCCATTTGAGACCAGGTAGTGGTGGAGATCCCCCTACTCTGCTTCATGCTATCCCCTGCATTTGTTTGCTGGAAAGAGATATGCCTCTCTAACTCAATTTCTTCTCTGATACATATATTTATGCTCTTAGTGAGTGTTTCTTTAATGCAGTTGTAGGTAATCTTGGCACATTGTCTCCTGGTGATCTCTGGGGAGTTTCATCCCTTTCCTTCTCCACTATTCCTGCCTGCCTTCCTTTTTTGTGGTA
>NW_025336505.1:0-12651 GCF_004798865.1 Varanus komodoensis | reverse complement strand
ACAATGGCAGTGTCCCTTTGCCAGAAGAAGAGGCCCAGCACCAGAGTTGTGATCAGAGACAATGAAAGCACAGAAGAAGTGGAAATGATGGCCAGGGCGTCATCAAAAGCTAGAAAGTTTGGCATCTTAGAAATGCACTGATTCTGGAATTGGCTTGGATAATGATGTCCTGGGCAATGGACACAGCTTTCCATATCTGTAAAACAAACATAGAAGAATTGAAAAGGAACAGCTTCCCACATCCCTCAGATTCAAGAATACTTTATCCAGAAGTTCTAGTTTCTGCTATCTGCAAATTTTGGAATATGTCAAAGATGCTTTCCAAAAAAAAGTATATTTGCAGAATGGATGTTTGTTAATCTTTTGCCATCTTTTTAAGGATAATGCCATGAATGAGAGAAGACCTTTAGGAAATTTCAAATTCTGGAGGTTACATGGGTCATTATGAGGACTCTTTTCAACTTCAACACAATCAAAAGGAACCTTTGTGCATCTGTTCTTGATGCAGCTTCTTCTTTTCTTTTCCTTGCAAATTCATTTACAGTTCTTTTCTATTGGGATTTTGATTTCTTTCCCTCAGGGTATGTTGACTGAGAATAGGCAAACAAGAAAGCGAGGTCTGCATAAGCACTGGCAAGAGAACCTTTCAATGAGTTTCTTCCCTTTTGCATTACTTTTGATCTATGTCCTACCTTTTTCGTTGGAAAACATCCCGTGTGGGCATGCGACACAATCATAGCAGCAAAATGGCTTCCCCTCCTGCTTTTTCTTGCTGGAACCAGGAAGGCAGTTTTCATTACACAAGGAAAGAGGAGGCACCTGTTTGAAAATATTATAGGTCAGTCATGTGAAGGAGTCATTTGAGGAAGTCATTGCACATCAAGGACTTTGTCAGTGACCAAGAAGACCCAAGACACCAAATATTTGATTTCTCAGTGCAGATGAAACAGGAGGAACTTCCTAAGCATTTTGTGAAATCTAGAAGATGAGCATTTACATTCTTGGCCTGATCAATGGAAGAAGCAGCTCAGCAATCACCCTTACAGTGTTCCATGTTCTTTTACCAGTTTTTCAATGAATATAAGAATAGGCAGTGTTACCTCTCCTCTGTCAGCCACTAGTCCACCTGTGTGAGAAAATGCCCTGTGTGAATTTGGATATAGTTTTCTCAGTCCAGCCAACATGCCTTCTTGGGGATTATTTGATTGAGACCATCCAATGAAAACACCATGCACAGATGGATTAGGACCAGAGTTCTATACAGTGTTTATAGAGTAGCTTGTACCAAAATTAAAATCCCCTTTTAATAGCATATTGGAAAGTGGAAAGATCAAGCATCTTGGAAATATCCTTCAATAGATTGGATACCAAAACCTGAAAAGTATTTGGCAGTTCCCAGAGTGTATAGAGCAACATCTTTGATAAGTCAAGATGCTGAAATTTTAAAAGATTGAATGATTTCATTGATAAATACATCAAGGTGGAATAGGCTATTTTTACAGTAAGGAGAATGACATCTAATCTGACTAGAAAAGTATTAGATGCAATAGAATTTCTATCAAATGAAAGGTTAGAAGCAGGCATAATAAAATTATTTTTTTTCAAAGTTTTTGATTGCATGGAATGGTCAGCAGTAAACATGGCTCACTATTTAAATGTGTAATGAATCAAGTATATTCAGAACTGTGTATATTTGCAACTGTGGCAGTTAATGATGGCTTAACAGGAAGAATAACCTTAGAGAGAAATGTCTTCATTCACCAATATTGTTTGCTTTAGTTGTTTCCTTTAGCAAATAGAATAAAATTGATATTATAAAAGGTATTGGACTGAAAAATAAAATTAAGATTGATCTATTTTCTGATGATACAGTGGTAACAACTGAGGACCTATTTGCAGTTATGGATCAGATTAAAACTCATTTGGTGGAATTTGGTGAGATTACAGGTTTACGGGTTAGTTGGAAGAAATTCATGATGATGTTATCCAAATGAAGTAGAGAAGAAAAGAATTATGAATAAATTTCAAAGTAATACTACCAAATACCTCAGAAATACTCAGTCTGAAAAAAGAATAATGTTGATATTAAAATTTGAAATGATGAATAAAATGCAGCAATTCAGGAAAATGGGATGATCATTGTTTGGATGAATAGTGCTATGTAAAATGAAATTTTTACCTAAGATTAATTTGTTATTTGGGATATTACTGTTCAGAATATTAGAGAAAGAATGGTAGTTTGGCAATATATGATAAATTTTGTAATGGAGATAAGAAAGCAAGGATTAGGAAGAAAGGATGGAAAAAGAGGGAGGACTAGATATTCCAAATATTAAATTACATTATGAAGTGATTCATACTAAATCTTATTTTGCATCCAAACAAGTTAATACATGCAGAGATGGAACAACAGGAAATAGAGGGGTCTTATCTAAACA
Source organism: Varanus komodoensis (assembly GCF_004798865.1). Classification (NCBI taxonomy): domain Eukaryota; kingdom Metazoa; phylum Chordata; class Lepidosauria; order Squamata; family Varanidae; genus Varanus; species Varanus komodoensis. Next base: position 10,213 of record NW_025336505.1, on the reverse strand, counting down.
TTCTTTTTAAACAAAATGATAGGAAGAATGTAAAATGGATAGAAAATCCCTTTTTAAAAGAATCAATACAAATTTGGGAGTAGTATAGGGAAGAATTTATGCCAATTACCTCACCAATATCTTCAGTTATAGAGATTAGAAAATACTCCAAAAATTTGAGAGCAGCTTGAGAAAGTTATTGAAAGAAAATCAAGTATTTAAGGTGAAAGATTGGATGAAGAAAAGGAATGATAATGAAAAGATAATGGTATTATTTTAATGTGGAACAATAGCCTAGAGAATGGATGAAGAAAACTGGTAAATGTAGAGACCTTAATAATTTGAGGAGATTGTGATAAATAGGGAGATGCAAGACAGAATGCAAGGAGAAGAGAGTATAAGGGAGATATGTAAGATTTTATTAGGCAGGGAGGATGTATGTGATCTTTTAAATATGTCATGGGAAATGGATTTGGGAAAGGATATAGACAAGGAAGATTGGGAAAATATGGAATAAGAGAATATTAAAAAGTATGTCAATTAGAACTAAAAAATTCATAATTTCTTTTATTATTTATTTTATTTTATTTAAAACATTTCTATGCCTCCCCCATTGCAACAAAGCCTCGGGGAGGCTCACAACAAGGGCGGCTCACAACAACTTAGTATGGAAATGGTACATGACGCTGGATAAATTATTTTATATGGATGGTTAATATTCAAATTTATGTTGGAGATGTGGATGAAATATTGGTACCTATTTCTATATGTGGTGGAAATGTGAAATATTAAGAAATTTTGGATAATGATCTTTAAGGAGATTAGCAAGATACTACACTTAAACATTGACTTGGATCTTGAAACAGCATTGCAATGTATATTTTATGAAAAGAAATGCATATATAATAGAGAATTAATAACACATTTGGAAACAGCAGCAAAACAGATAATAGCAAAGAACTGGAGGAAGAATTTGGATCTTAGGTTAACTGAATGGTATAAAGAGTTTGGAATATAGTAGTTAATAAGTCGACGTGTGAGATTGGGGTAAAAAAGTATTGATAAAGAAGAATGCTTTTAATGATATATGGGGTTTCTTTATTAGATATGTATTAATAAAAGGGAAGGGTATTAAATCTTCATTTGGTTCAATGCAATTTTGGATGGAAGGGGGTATCCCTGAAACAGTGGAAAGTTAGAGCAGAAGAGAGAGAAAGAAAAGAAGGTAAAAATGTGATATAACCATGGTCCCAGTGGAGGGGTATCCTAGTGTGTGTGTCTGCGTAGATTTTTTGGTATATTGTGTTGTTGTTGTTTTCTTCTATTTTATGATGCATTTTGCATTTGTACTCTTTTGTAACATTTTACTATTAATATTTTTTTATAAAATTGAGAAAAAAAGAAAAACCATTGTTTCCCCACCTGCTTGAATTGTCTGTTCCATTCCATGTTGTCCTCATTCATGGAGAAACCTTTTCCTGCACCAACGTTATGGTTCATCCTTCCCACTCTGGCCCTGACATAGGACTGATTAGGGAAAGTGACCAAGTTTGTAATATCAAATCCCCCTTCGAATTCTGCTTGTTCATTAAACACAATTTGTTCTCCTGCACTGTTGTTGAATAGGATCTTCTGAATGAATTCATGAAGCTAAACAAGAGGGGGGGAAAGGTACATCAAGAGTTGTGATATTTTCATTCCACAATATTTAAATAACTTGTAGAGAAAGGGGAGCAATCCTTTTTAGGGAACAGATACAAGAATCACTGAAAACAGATAATGCATCACCAAAAACCCCACAGTTGAAAACATTGCCCAGTGAAGTTCCAGGACAATCTTCCAAGGAGAAACATGGCTACATAAATATTGGCTGGATCCAGGTTTTGTCACACTTCAGATGCAATTCTGCACAAGTTTTGAAAGGAAACTCGTGACATTCTTCTGACACAATGTCTTGGGGGATGCTGGGAGTTGTCTGGCTCTTTTCCCTCTAAAATGCTTAAGATTGTATTGAAATAAATGGTTGTGAGTTCATTTGCAAATCCGCTAGTTTTAGATCCAGTCTAAAACAGACTGCTTTTGCATGTGGAATGAAAATGTCAGGACTGGGGGTGTGCATGTGGCATTTTTGTGGAAAACTCCTGAGTTAGGATGAAAATGGGAAAAACAGTTATAATTCCTTTTTTAATTATTATTATTTACAGATGAAAAGTCACTTCAGGTACAGTTCCATGGCCTCCAAATGGCAGTGTCTGTAGCCCCCGAACATGGAGGCCTTCTGAGATGCAATGGATGGAATGAGGCCCAGTGGTGGTCAGTTGCTCCACTGCCAAGACAGACACACTGTGGTTTGTTTGGTTGCTTGCTTGCTTGCTTTTGCCTTGCCTTGCCTTGCCTTGCCTCAGCTCATCTTGTTTTGTTTTAAACTGTACTGATGGAATTGTAGATTACAGGTAAAAGAATGGTTGTAGAGGGACGTGCTCAACATGGCATCACTGGACAGAGGGTCCCAGTGAAGACAAACCCCCCATCCCACCATGAACCACAGGATTAACATGACAATTCTGCTTTTAGGGTGTGAGGAATATAGCTTCAGGGGACCAGGTTCTTGAAAATCACATAAATTTGTTCCATTGGGAGGTTTTAAAAATATTAGTATTAAGTACACATCTCATGGAAAGTAAAGCAAAGTCACATAAATGGATTTTCCTCACCCTGGGTAAAAACCAGTGCTGTGATAGCGGATAGATAAATTGCCACCTGTAGTAAATCAATGAGTTTTAAAAAGTTTTGGAAGATAAGTTAAAATTTAAGAAATGTATGAATATGTATGTATGGGGTGCCTTTTAAAAAATATATTGTGATGCTGTTATGTGGTTTCAAGTCATCTCCAACTTATGAGTGAAAGCCCTCCAGGATATTCTGTCCACAAAATCCCTGCTTAGCTGTACCAAAATCAGGTCTATGACTTCCCTGAAGCTCCGTTCAGGTTTAATTTGGTCATTCTTTTCTTTTTCTGACTCCAGTTTCCCCTGGTATGCTTGCCTTCTCCACTGAACCTTACCTGCCCATTCTTTATGACCCCAACTCAAATGAACAAACAAACGAAGTTAAAGCTCCAAACCCATCCCAGAGCTGATCTTCTTCTTTACTCCTACTTATTTCAAATAATAGCATTTTCTGTACACTGTATAAATTAAACAAATGCTATAGATCTTTTTCTTTCCTAAAAATGCTGAAAAGTTTTTATTTCTTTATGTTTATGGTACAGATTGGTTGCTTTTGCATAGTGCAATTAACTCTATGTAATAAAATATTCAAACCATTTTCTAATGTCTGACTGAAGTCTGTTGACTTTAGACAGTCACCAAAGTTACCTGCCAGGACTGAACACCCTGAGGAGATGTACTGTCTCTGCTCACTATTCTTTTGTGGTTGGGTGTAGCTGAGTACAAGTTGTGCAAGGCATGAGCGAGAGTGTAGACTGCATTGTAGACACTGTAGCTGTGGCCGCTCAAGTTCAATTCAAACACAGACCGAGGAAGGATCTCTAAACTCTCATTTCCTGTACATGTTCGACCTAGGAAACTCACAATGGAGCTTGAAAATGAACAAGCAAAAGCACGTTCCCAAAATTCATAAATAAAGCCATCTTCATTGTCCCAAGAAGGATTGACAAGTTCCAGAAACTTTTGGAAGCCCTCAGGTTGCTTAGAAGGAATGGCAAAGGAGAGGGCACCATGGAGCATTTGTATGTCAAATCCAGTATGCATTCCCAAACCACTTACAAAGAAATCAATTTGTGCTGTTGTTATCCACACTTTTGCTGAGGAGAATCTCCCCCTATACTGAGGAAATACTTGCTGAGACAAAGTGCTTGCATAGAGAAGACATTCCAACCATATAATGGCTGGAGCTTCTCCATGGATTACTATGGCATTGGCTTTGCTTCCCAATATGTATTCCACATGGTTCCATGCTGTATGGAATATTTCATGTATCTTATCACCTATATACAAAGTTAGTTCAACCCTTCTTGTGAATTCTGAGCAGATCCTGTTCTTCAAAAGCAGTGGCTCCATGGTTCTCAAGAACTGGTCTCCACCACCATCATCTGAAGCCATGAGACCTACCCACGTCCACTGGAAATGGAGGAGTAACTGGACAAGACCTTGGTATTGCAGGGCTTCATTGGGGACCATGCGGTAGAAGGAGTGCAGATTGTGCTGATCGTTCATGGGTTTAAATGAGCCATATGAAAGCTTAGTAGAGAGGAAAGAAGTGGGGGAAGGTTGAGATTCCAGAAAGAGAACAGAAGTATTTGTCAGCCTTCACTTCCTAAGAAGAATCACTAGAAAAAAAATCAAATACTTTATTTGGAATTTGTCATGCATTATGTAGGTCAACTGTTCTACTCTACGGAGAAAAAAATGATAGAATTGGCATTGGTAGCAATTTAAGAAGTGCTGAAATTTGGCACTATTGTCCTTTCATCTCAGAGATATGTCTGAGATTTGGTGAAGTGGCCTCCTGAAGGAATGTCTCCTACTTTTTCATGTTCCAACTGGAACAATCCTTCTCTGTATGTATTAATCACCTGGGGTTGGATCAATTTAGAGTCAGAGAAGTTTCAGAGCAGATAGAAACATAGAAACAGAGCGATTCAAAAGGGGTCTCCCAGGCCATCTAGTCTGACCCCCAGCTCATGATAAAAGTACTACTTAAGGTACAACTTAATCTGGATCCAATCCACAGTGTTGCTCAAGCCTGTCATTACATTCACATCTTCGGATAAATATGTGACACCCAAAATGGAATGTTATACTCTTAATTTTCTGCTCCCATCTGTATTATTTATTTATTTAGAAAATTTCAAGGCTCCCCCATTCACCAAAGCCTCGGGGCGGCTTACAAATAAATAAATTAAAATACATAAATAGCAATATACAATACATGTAACCGTATAAAATAGGTCACCCTGGCCATCTATATCCATGCCCTCTCTTCCACTTCATTCTGAAAGATCATAATATTGCGCAAATTGCTCCTGGAATGTATCGAATGAATCAGAGAGCTTTTGGGGAATGCTCTTAACGCAGGCATAACTTTTCCTTATCTATTAGAACCCTGTTAGATATCTTAGTGACTGCCACGGAGTGACCTGCTCATCTAGTATGGACTAGACTTGGCTCTTTAGTCTTTCAGTCTAGCCTTTTAACCATTCTGGAACACTGGCTTATGTGTGGGTCCTACCTGTGGAATCTTGTAAAGACCTAGGATTTCTGCCATGCATAAGGAGGTTTCAAAGCTCAGTCCACCAATGACACCTATAACATTTTTTTCAATGCCACAATGGTAGTTTGGGAGAAATTCATTCGAGTTGAAAAGCAAATCTAAAGTGGTGCGATAGGTCATCCTTGCATCAGTGTAGCTTTCCTGGATGTGGAAGCCAAGAGTGATGTTGGGCAAGATCGTGGGATCTTCATTGATCTTGTCAATAGCAAATACAAAGGCCAGAATGTGTTGGTAGAACTTTGTTATCACCCTGCAAAGAAAGCAGTGGGATGCGATTTCACAGAAAAGGCAAATATTATAACAAAATCATGTAATTACAAGTGTGGCCCAGTTTAGCACTCAAAGATTGAGGAGCCTTTGGGTAAATAGCCAAGCCATCATAGATAAAAGTAAAATCACTCCTTTTGGAATGAACATCATGCCTTCTTTTGCTGAACTATGCCATTACATTTGTGCATGTTACTGGAAAGGAAGGAAAAGAGACAGAGCTTTTGACATCACAGTTCACCTGCATATCTTTTCCAGTCTTTTCCAAAAAGCAATCCACATTTGCAGACCATCAGTTAAAAAGAAAGCACCACTAAATATAGTTTAAGAGAATTTCAGGGTGGCCTTGGGTGGAAAATTCCTTACCATGGGAACTTCAGTTTCTCCTGAGAAGGGTGTCTGATGAACCTGATTTTGAGGGGAGTGTAATGCAGAATAGATACCGTCTCCCCAATGAGGAGATCTCCTGGCTCATACCAGTCCTGTGAAACAAATGCAAACTCACTTCTGGGGCACTTCAGAGTATGCACTTTCCACACCCCACCGGACAGCAGCAGTAGGAGGAAAAGCAGCACCATCACAACTGCAAATTCATCCACACCTGTGAAGCATCTTGTGTCTCTCCCTACATCAACATCATTATTATAGTCAGTGTGAGGTGTAGTAGATGAGTTGCACTGCATCTGGCGATGGATGCCGGTGGAGAGAGATGCAACCCTGTACTGCTTGTTCAACTGCCTGAAAAGTTGGGTTAATTGCAGCAATTTTGATAATTATATGGGTGATAAATTTTTGTGCAATTTTGGTCACTGTGATGTAAGTCACTAACAATGCCAACTCTCAGGGCTGAAAGCAAATCTGTTTATTTCATTTCTCTCCTCCCTTCTCCTGTTTCTGTAATGTTAAAGGGAAAGTAGATACTAGGTGGAATCATGATCTTGGGTGGAGCCTTGCAGCTCATCTAGTACAAGATGCTGTACATTTCAATGAAACAGTGAGCTTTTCTTTGGAAGTTCACACAAGCAGGCTCATTCAGGATGATGCTTGCTAACTCCTAGAAATGAATCAATATGGAATTAAGCATGCTCAGAATGGATACCCCCACCCCCAGAAACCTGCCTTTGAAAATGTATCAGCAAGTAATGCAAAGATAAATTAGACCCGCCCCCTCCAATCCTGTGTTAGAATACAAGTCAACAAACAAGTGGTGAACAACATCATGTGGCCCATCTAGCATTGATAGGACCATGTTTGTTACCCCTCATTCTGCTAAACTGGATTTTGGGGACTGCTATGAGCAGGATCTGGCAAAGTTAAAGGGAATCATGTCAGTGTATGGAAAGTCAGAGCATCCATCTTTATTAGGCCAACAAATGATGACAAGACAAGTGTAGGTTTGGGAGAACTCCATATTTCTTCATCTGGAATGATGTTGAAACAGGTAAGCCTAGGAAGGTGGATTACAGTAGATTTCACAATGCTTGGGTGGGTGCATACCATGAACAGCTCCCCAGTGCATTGTGGTCCTGAGTCTGTTACACCTTCATATGCTCTTATTCCCACTCTCCATCTGGCAAGTGTAGTTAGCACAAGCTTCAGTTTTCACACCATCCTGAAGGACATCTGAATGTGCTATTCTTTGCAATAATATCTGCTGACTCTTCTCAGAACAGAGAAAAGTGAGTTTAGTTCATCCTTGCCTAGACAGGAGCATAGGTGTGGCATCAACCTAAGGGTGCCAAGCAACTCAATGCTTCTGAAGCCTCCAGTGGCAATGATGACTCCAAGAAAACCACTGTGAAGCATGGCTAGGTCACAGCATCCAACCAGTCTATCAGATGAATCTGCAACCCATGATAGCCTGCAACATCCTCACGTACATCCCTTCAGGTAGGCAGCTGAAAGGAAATGTGAGCTTCCAAAAGGATAAATGATAGAGATAGGAAAAAGAGGAGAGGTGCAAGAAAGTTATTATTCCACCTCAGTTTGAAGGAAACCAAATTGGCTTTTGAGCTACCTAGACTTAGCACCGAACCTTGCCAAAGAAATCTAGACCACTAGGATAAAATGAAGTCTATTGAAAAGGGAAATGGACTAGAATACTAAAAGGGGTGCTAGCTAGAATGGGCCTGTGCATCATCAAAGTGATGACAATGTACTTCAGAAATTCAAATGTTTTCCTTCCATGGTTTCATACACATGTGAAGCAACCTGGAGATGGAACTGACTCCTGAGGAATCTGATTCTACCAACTTCACTAAGTTGGACAATGTCCCTGATGAATAGGCCTCTGGAGCTGACCAGTGAAATAGAATTTGAATCACAGCAGTGTAGTGCAGTCCAGTCCAAACACAGCCAATGGTCCCATAAGGTAATAAATTGAGAGCACTGCAAGCCACCATGGCTGCAAGTAGAATCAGGAGTAAGCATCTCCCACATCCCTCTCAGTATACACAGAGAACTTGCAGCTTCATTGATAAAATGTAGAAATGCAGAATGCAACTCAGCAGAGAAAAATCTATTCTAAACTAAAGGAACTTGGGATTGATGTGGGATATCTGTTGGCAAGACAATGATGTTGTGCTTATGATACTCTGTGTGTGTGCATGCGTGACTTCATCTTAGACATATTTCCCAAAAATACTACAGGTGGCCTATGTCAATCCCCACACCAGTAAGTAACAAGCCTAAGATAACCTGGAAAAGGTACAATGGACAGCATGGAACAGGGTGAATAGAGATGGAAAAATAGTGAGTGTATGGGTTCCTACATTGTAAAACCCCCCTCTAGGTGGCATGAAATGCTGGGGTGTTTCGTCATGCGCACGTTGAACAATTCTTACAGGTTGACAGGTTAGAGAAACACAACCTCAGATCACTCGCAGTTCAAGGAGGAACAGAAAAGGGTTCGGTGTGGTCCCTTGCCATTGCTTGGGACCTTGATTGATTCAGATTCCAGTTGGTCAGGCAGGAATGACTGATGTGCTGCCTTGCAAACATGTAAGTTGAAACTGAGCTACAGTTACTGAATTAACAAGTTTGAAATTCTAGGTGATCTCCACTGGATGAACGGAGTGAAGTGATTCGACTGGTTATGATCATGTAGAAAATCTGATGCAAGTACTTTACCATTTATCCCACTTTTCTGCAGGATACTAAGAAAATCAAAGAAATGAAGAGTTACTCTAATTCTTTCTTCTCATTAACTGCTCTTTCTTGTTCAAGTCTGGTCTGAACACAATAACGTAGCATTTGGGGAAAAATATACAGCACATTAAGCCAGCACTGGAGGCCAAGATGGAGAAGATCTCCACGGCAACTATGTACTTTCCTTGGGTGCTCAGGTATGTTGGGACAAAGGACACCCACGCACTGCAGAAGACCAGCATGCTGAAGGTGATGAACTTGGCCTCATTGAAGCTGTCAGGCAACTTCCTGGCCAGGAAGGCAACCAAAAAGCAGACAGAAGCCAGCAGGCCCAGGTAGCCCAAGACACAAGAGAACATGAAGACTGAGCCCTCATTACAGAGCAGGACAAGTTCTTCAGTCATGGAGTGCATGTCCACATCTGGGAAAGGAGGAGAGGTTGCCAGCCACAGAACACAGATACCTGCCTGAATATTGGAGCAGCAGAGCACGATGGAATGTGACAGTCTTCTTCTCACCCACTTCCTCATCCAGGATCCTGGTTTGGTGGCCATGAATGCCAGCACCACAGAAAAAGTTTTTGCCAAGATGGTGGAGAGGCACACAGAGAAGGCCATGCCAAAAGCAGTTTGTCGAAGAAGGCAGGACACAGTATTGGGCCTTCCCATGAAGAGGAAGGAGCAGAGGAAACAGAAGAGAAGGCAGATGAGAAGAATGTATGTGAGGCTTTGGTTGTTTGCCTTGACAATGGCAGTGTCCCTGTGCCAGAAGAAGAGACCTAACACCAGAGCTGTGATCAAAGACAATAAAAGAACAGAAAAAGTTGCAATAATGGCCAAGGTGTCTTCAAAAGCTAAGACGTTTGCCATCTTTGCAATGCATTCATTCTGGAAATTGTTTGGATATTGGTTCCCTGGGCAATGGACACAGGTTTTCATATCTGAAAAGCAAACATAGAAGAATTGGTTAAATATAGCTCCCCTCGTCCCTGAGATTTAAGAATAGCTTCTCCTACAGGTCCGCTACCTTAGTTTCTGCTATCTCCAACTTTTTTGAATATCCCAAAGTTTCTTACAAAATAGTTTTAATATATTTGCAGAAGAAATGTTTGTTTTTCTTTTGTCATCTTTTTAAGGACAATGTCATGAGATAAGCCCTTTAGAAAGTGTTAAAGAATTTTGGGGGTGACTTGGGTCATTATGATGAGTCTTTTAAACCTCTCTACATTCAAAGGTACTCTTTGTGCATCTATTCTTGAGACAGCTTCCTCTTTTCCTTTCCTTGCAAAGGAAGGAAAGACTCATTAATTTTTTTTCATATTTGGATTTTTTTGTATGTTGACTGAGAACAGGTAATCAAGAAAGCAAGATGTGGCTAGGTCTTGCCTGGAGAACCTTTCAATGAGTTTCATCTGTTTTGCTGAAACACACTTTGCTTTTGATCTATGCCCTACCTTTCTGGTATGAAAACATCCCATCTGGACATGGAGCACAATCGTAACAGCAAAATTGTTTCCCCTCCTGCT
>NW_025336504.1:11335-12690 GCF_004798865.1 Varanus komodoensis | reverse complement strand
AGGGGTGTCAGGGGAAGGCGAGCAAAATCTGTCTGAAATGCCGAAAATTGGCCCGAGATGCTGACCCGCGGGTCACGACTCCTAAAGTTGCGAAATTGTCGGTTGGCAGAATGCTTCCAATTTCACAGAGTTTGCTGAGGGAGGGCTCCCGATACACTGCATGTGTAGGTGACTCTGCCGGAGCCCTGGAAGTGGTGTCTGGGGAAGGCAAGCAAAATCTTTCAAAATGCAGAAAAGAGGCCCGAGATGCTGACCCGCGTGTCACGACTCCGAAAGTGGCAAAATTGGGCGGTTGGCAGAATGCTTCCAAATTTACACAGTTCGCCTTGGGAGGGACCCTGATACCCTGCATGCGTCGGTGCCTCTGCCGGAGCCATGGAAGGGGTGTCTGGGGAAGGCGAGCAAAATGTTTCCGAAATGCAGAAAATAGGCCCAACATGCTGACCCGCGAGTCATGACTCCGAAAGTGGCAAACTTGGGCGGTTGGCAGAATGCTTCCAAATTTACACAGTTTGCTCGGGGAGGGAACCTGATACCCTGCATGTGTCGGTGCCTCTGCCGGAGCCCTGGAAGGGGTGTCTGCGCAAGGCTAGCAAAATTTGTCCGAAATGCCGAAAATTGGCACGAGATGCTGACCCGCGGGTCACGATTCCTAAAGTGGCAAAATTGTCGGTTGGCAGAATGCTTACAAATTCACAGAGTTTGCTGTGGGAGTGCTCCCGATAACCTGCATGCGTCCGTTCCTCTGCCGGAGCCCTGGAAGGGGTGTCTGGAGAAGGCGAGCAAAATCTGTCCAAAATCCTGAAAATAGGCCCGTGATGCTGACCCGCGGGTCACGACTCCCAAAATGGCAAAATTGGGCGGGTGGGAGAAAGCTTCCAAATTCACAGAGTTTGCTGAGTGAGTGCTCCCGATACCCTGCATGTGTCGGTGCCTCTGCCGGAGCCCTGGAAGGGGTGTCTGGGGAAGGCGAGCCAAATCTGTCCGAAATGCCGAAAATAGGCCAAAGATGCTGACCCGCGGGTCACGACTCCGAAAGTGGCAAAATTGGGGGGTTGGCAGAAATCTTCCAATTTCACAGAGTTTGCTGAGGGCAGGCTACCGATACCCTGCATGTGTCGGTGCCTCTGCCGGAGCCCTGGAAGGGCTGTCTGGGGAAGGGGAGCAAAATCTTTCCGAAATGCCAAAAATAGGCCCGAGATGCTGACCCGTGGGTCACGATTCCGAAAGTGGCAAAATTGGGCGGTTGGAAGAATGCTTCCAATTTCACAGAGTTTGCTGAGGGCAGGCTACCGATACCCTGCATGTGTCGGTGCCTCTGCCGGACCCCTTCCAGGGCTCCGGCAGAGGCACCG
>NW_025336504.1:9606-11176 GCF_004798865.1 Varanus komodoensis | reverse complement strand
TTCCAAATTCACAGAGTTTGCTCGGGGAGGGCCCCCGATACCCTCTATGCCTCGGTGCCTCTGCAGGAGCCCTGGAAGGGGTGTCTGGGGAAGGTGGGCAAAATCTGTTTAAAATGCCAAAAATAGGCCCGAGATGCTGACCCGCGGGTCACGACTCCGAAAGTGGCAAAATTGGGCGGTTGGCAGAATGCCTCCAAATTCACAGAGTTTACTCGGGGAGGGCCCCTGATACCCTACATGCTTCGGAGCCTCTGCCGGAGTCCTGGAAGGGGTGCCTGGGGAAGTCAAGCAAAATCTGTCCAAAATGCCAAAAATATGCCCGAGCTGCTGAATCGCGGGTCACGACTCCGAAAGTGGCAAAATTGGGCAGTTGGCAGAATGCTTCCAAATTTACAGAGTTTGATCGGTGAGGGCCCCCGATACCCTGCATGCGTCGGTGCCTCTGCCGGAGTCCTGGAAGGGGTGTCTGGGGAAGGTGGGCAAAATCTGTTTAAAATGCCAAAAATAGGCCCGAGATGCTGACCCGCGGGTCAAAACTCCTAATGTGGAAAAATTGGTCGGGTGGAAGAATACTTCCAAATTCACGTTGTTTGCTCGGGGAGGGCCCCCGATACCCTACATGCGTCGGAAAATCTACCGGAGCCCTGGAAGGGGTGTCTGGGGAAAGTGGGCAAAATCTGTCCAAAATTCCAAAAACAGGCCCGAGATGCTGACCCGCGGGTCACGACTCCGAAAGTGGCAAAATTGGGCGGTTGGCAGAATGCCTCCAAATTCACAGAGTTTCCTCGGGGAGGGCCTCCGATACCCTGCATGCCCTTGTGCCTCTGCCGGAGTCCTGGAAGGGGTGTCTGGGGAAGGTGGGCAAAATCTGTTTAAAATGCCAAAAACAGGCCCGAGATGCTGACCCACGGGTCAAAACTCCGAAAGTGGCAAAATTGGCGGGTGGAAGAATACTTCCAAATTCACAGGGTTTCCTCGGGGAAGGCCTCCGATACCCTGCATGCCTCGGTGCCTCTGCCAGAGCCCTGGAAGGGGCCTATGGGGAAGTCGAGCAAAATCTGTCCAAAATGCAAAAATAGGCCCGAGCTGCTGACCCGCGGGTCACGACTCCGAAAGTGGCAAAATTGGGCAGTTGTCAGAATGCTTCCAAATTAACAGAGTTTGCTCGGGGAGGGCCCCCGACACACTGCATGCCTCGGTGCCTCTGCCGGAGCCCTGGAAGGGGTGTCTGGGGAAGGTGGGCAAAATCTGTTTAAAATGCCAAAAATAGGCCCGAGCTGCTGACCCGCGGATCACGACTCCGAAAGTAGCAAAATTAGGCGGTTGGCCTAATGCTTCCAAATTCACAGAGTTTGCTCGGGGAGGGCCTGCGATACCCTACATGCGTCGGAAACTTTGCTGGTGCCCTGGAAGGGGTGCCTGGGGAAGTCGAGAAAAATCTGTCCTAAATTCCGAAAATAGGCCCGAGCTGCTGACCTGCGGGTCACGACTCCGAAAGTGGCAAAACTGGGCGGTTGGCAGACTGCTTCCAAATTCACAGAGTTTGCTCGGGGAGGGCCCCCGATACCCT
>NW_025336504.1:0-1470 GCF_004798865.1 Varanus komodoensis | reverse complement strand
GTTTGGCAGAATTCTTCCAAATTCACAGAGTTTGCTCGGGAATGTCCCCCGATACCCTGCATTCATCGGTGCCTCGGCCTGAGCCCTGGAAGTTGTGTCAAGGGTTGGCGAGCAAAATCTGAGCGAAATGCCGAAAATAGGCCCGAGGTGCTGACGCGCGGGTCACGACTCTGAAAGTGGCAAAATTTGGCTGTTGGCAGAATGCTTATAAATTCACAGATTTTGCTCGGGGTGGGCCCGTAATATCCTGCATGCGTCGGTGCATCTGCCGGAGCACTGGAAGTGGTGTCTGTGTAAGGGGAGCAAAATCTGTCTGAAATGCCGAAAATTGGCCCGAAATGCTGACCCGCGGGTCACGACTCCGAAAGTGGCAAAATTGGGCGGTTCGCAGAATGCTTCCAAATTCACAGAGTTTGCTCGGGTAGGTCCCCCGATACCGTGCATGCGTCAGTGCCACTGCCGGAGCCCTGGAAGTTGTGTCTGTGGAAGGCGAGCGAAATCTGTCCGTAATGCCGAAAATAGACCCGACATGCTGAACCGCGGGTCACGCCTCCGAAAGTGGCATAAATGGGCGGTTGGCAGAATGCTTCCAAATTCACAGAGTGTGCCCGGGGAGGGCTCCCGATACCCTGCAAGCGTCGGAGCATCTGCCGGAGCCCTGGAAGTGGTGTCTGGGGGAGGTGAGCAAAATCTGTCCGAACTGCCGAAAATAGACCCGACATGCTGAACCGCGGGTCACGCCTCCGAAAGTGGTAAAATTGGTCGATTGGCAGAATGCTCCCAAATTCACAGAGTTTGCTCGGGAAGGTCCCCCGATACCCTGCATGGGTCGGTGCCTTGGCCGGAGCCCTCGAAGGTGTGACTGGGGAAGGCGAGCAAAATCTGTCCAAAATGCCAAAAATAGGCCCGAGATGCTGACCCGCGGGTCGCGACTCTGAAAGTGGCTAAATTGGGTGGTTGTCAGAATGCTTCCAAATTCACAGATTTTTCTCAGGAAGGTCCCCCGATACCCTCATGCGTCGGTGTGTCTGCCGGAGTCCTGCAAAGGGGTGTCTGGGGAAGGCGAGCAAAATCTGTCCGAAATGCCGAAAATAGGCCCGAGTTGCTGAACCACGGGTCACGACTCCGAAAGTGGCAAAATTGGGGGGTTGGCAGAATGCTTCCAAATTCACAGAGTTTCCTCAGGTAGGTCCCCCGATACCGTGCATGCGTCGGTGTCAGTGCCGGAGCCCTGGAAGTTGTGTGTGGGGAAGGCAAGCAAAATCTGTCCGAAATGCTGAAAATAGGCCCGAGATGCTGACCCGCGGGTCACGACTGTGAAAGTGGCAAAATTGGGCGGTTGTCAGAATGTTTCAAAATTCACATATTTTGTTCGGGAAGGTCCCCCGATACCCTGCATGCGTCGGTGCTCTTCCGGAGCCCTGGAAGTTTTGTCCGGGGAAGGCGAGCAAAATCTGTCCGAAATGCCGA
>NW_025336503.1:0-12705 GCF_004798865.1 Varanus komodoensis | reverse complement strand
TTGTTGAACTGAGGTTGCTAAAATATGGGTTATCATGTTGTCTGAACCAGCTGCACAAACAAGCCATGATTTTGAGTTAACCATAGTTTGTTATTTCAGCTATGTTCAGACAACATACACCCACATTTCAACAACAACCCACACTCAGCCCTTGAGTGTAGGTTATTGTGTTGTCTGAAAGCAATCAGTATAGAACAGTCTTCAGGAACTTGGTGTCCCTCAGATGTATTGTACTACCAACCCACTGACCCTAGCTAACAGGGCCAGTGGGCATGCTGCATGTGGCTAATAGGAACTGTGACACATTTCATCCAGAGGACACCAGATCTGAGAAGGCTTGTTTACCCTCACCTTGTTGGACCCACGTCTGATTCAGTGTGGGAGAACTTCCTGCGTTCTATAAGGAGAGAAGCAAGGACAAGATTCTGTTGAAACATTAGACTTTAGAAACCTGAATCTAAGTGTTATGGGTAGAAAGGGAGAAGACATGTCAAACAAGCCACTTTCATAGCTTACTTGCTGTATAATACTTGCTTAGTAATTTGTTATTCAGCATACTTATTAAGTCCCACATGTCACATGTTTAGAAACACTTCCTTTTTACCAGCCGGATCTGGGGTAATTTGTGGGCCAAACTAGAGGTCCTGTTAAATGAGAGTGTACATTTAATAGCCTACTTCACTTTTAACCCTAAGCCTTCATTTAAGTTGCTGAAATCTGGCTTGTTGTTATGTCTGAACCCCTCTCCATAAGCAGACAATGGTTTGTTAAACAGCTGCAAAGCACAAAAGTAGGCATCGTTTATTGATCGGGACCATTTCCCTGCACATGGTAGTCCTGGTGACAATACATTTATTTATTTTATTTATTTTTCGATTTATATCCTGCCTTTTTCCTACAAAGGGCTCAAGGCAGCTTACATCTCCTCCTCCTTCTTATCCCCACAACAGCAACCCTGTGAGGTAGGTTGGGCTGAGAGTCTGTGACTGGCTCAAAGTCACTCAGGTGGCTCCATGGCCGAGCGGGGATTAGAACCCAGATCGCCTGAGTCCCAGTCCCATGCTCTTCACCACTACGCCACACTGGCTCTCATACGCCACTCTGCTGCTGTTTGGCTTAGGAAGGAAGATACCATTCCAGCATAGCTCTGAGCCCGAGAATCTACTGAAATTTTTAAGACTTCCACAAGTCAGCCTGGTGAGAGTTTATAATAGTCATTCCCCATTATATATTTCTTTAGGTATTTGTGAGGTTGGGGCGTCAGAAGTGGAAACTGAAGGGCAAGATTCTGACAGATGACAGTCAAACGTGGGATGAAGAAGAAAAGGTTTTTATACCCAACCTCCATGAGAAGTTTGAAATCAAGGTAGTAGTGTGTACTGCATGGAGGCCTCTCTTGCTGGCAAAACTGATTGCTTGCTGTATGCTTTTTCCTGGACATTAAGTGCCACTGGTCTTCAGGTTTGGCTCATTGGGCCAGCCATTGATTCATCTACTTGCCTTTTTTGGACATTGTATTAAAGGTGTTGCTTAGTAATAAGAACTATCTAAAGACTCTATCTTGAAGCTCCTGTATTCTAACCTGTATTTTGGCAAGTCACCAAATATCTCTGGTTGAGATATATTTTTAAGCACTATTTTTAGCTTGCTTGCTTGCTTTATTTATTTATAATGTTATTTATTGCCAACATATTTGCTAACAGCATTGACCATTGGGTCTAAAAACATTTTTAACACGATGAGTTTTTCTTTTCAGGGTGCATGCCCTTTTTGCATTAAATAATGAATTGCTTGCTTGCAGGCACACATAGCCCTTTGTGCAGTAAGTAATGTGGACACTGCTCAGCATTGGGTCCTAACCAGCTGATTTTCCCCCAGGAGAAGGAGGAACAAAACTGTACCCTGGTATTTTTTGAGTACAAAGAGCAGCACCGATATTATTTGCAATTAAGTTGCCTTTCTGCCTAGGCAAAATGAGGAATGCCGCAGGGGAAGTAATGACCGCCTTATGAATTGTCCATGTTCCTAGCAAACAAACCTAGAAGCAAAACCCTGCTTGGGGATGAACTTCACTCCTGGTATTCCCAGGAAGCATCCTGTGGAAATGCAGCTGGAGGATATGTGCATTCAGGAATGTGCTATCTCTTGGGTAACCAAACACATTATCCATGAAGTTTGCCCAGATTTGACTCAAAGTTGATTTCACACCTGGCTGCACATCACTTGATTAACTTAGACTTTATAGATGAATGCCTGGACTGCCCCATAGGGAAAACTTTACTACGCTTGAAGTATTGCAGAATAATATAGTTGTTCTGCCTGTGGTGTTGGATTAGAAGCTACCCGTTCTCACAAGTCATGACTTTTTCTTAAATTCAGCAGCTGGTGAACATGCATATGTATGAACCAGCTTTAGGTAACCGCAGGATTGGGTTCATGAATTTCATAGGGTCAATTTCATGATGCTTTGGCTAGTTTTGTCTCAAAAGAACGTGACAGCTCTTGTCAGTCTGTTGGTGAGCAGCAGCCAGTGGCGGAAAATGATTTGGTCACCTGCCTGGAATGCTAGCAAGCTTGTTAGCAGCTGAGCGCAAGGATCATGCACCTGCTTCTTTTCACCACACGTCTGCTGATGAGTGTGCTGACAGGCCAGCATGCATTGAATTCATCTCTATGAGGAGTCACCCTGTGCTATTCAAACTGTGCACATGATTTACCAAGCCAGCTTGTTTTGAAGCACGCCTCCACCCCTGTTGTAAAGATCTGTGTGAATTGGCTCTTGCTGACATGCACAGTTCCATGCAATGAAAGTTCGCTTGGAGCTTTCAGACTCTGTGAGCAGCTGGTGCAACACTCCAGGCTATCTGGCAGTGTGTGTGTTGGAATGGGCAGGTCTACACTGGAAGGAATTCCCCATCAGTTATTTTGGAAATGTGCTTACAATGTCTCTTTCTTCCCTGCCTCATCCTTCACAATGCTTACAGAGTGAGAGTTGATTGAGATGCAGTGTGCAAAATACTGTGAGAAAGCTTGCAGTTCTTGGGTTGTGCCAATGAAGATGAGTCATCTCCTCCAACTTTAAGGAAGAAGTGATAGAATTGGCTTTCTTGTTGTTGGCACGGCTAAATCCCACATTAGGTCCTCTGTTTTAAATCATATAGGGATAAGGTCCCAAGCACGTCCTCCTCACTCAGAGGCTGTAGCATCAGGTGATGACCTGCATGTGTGAAATGACCGTCAGAAGCACAGTTTGTGGCTGAAGCAAAAAGCCAGGGAGGGACTCAGCTGGAGCCAGGAGGAAACCGCTTACCATCTGGTGTCCGATGAGTCTCTTCTCTGAAGTTTCATGCCTCCCTCCGCACAGAGAAAAGAAAAAATGGGGGTTGAAGATGTTACTGGGCATGGCTACAACCCCTCACATGAAATCACTAGGCAGTGCCACATCCAGAGAAGGCATCTGTCGTGGGAATAGTGAGGGGCTGGCTATCCAGCCCCCTAGCTCAAAAAAGTTATGTGTTGTGCTCTACAGAATCTCCACCCATTCCAATTATAGTTCGTGTATCTGCATTTCTCACTACACGGACAGCCTTCGGGCATGCACTGGGTTTGTGGTTGTCACCTGTGGAATTGAACAGTCCTGTTGTACTGGATATTGCAGGAATTGTTATTTTGAGAGTTTAGGGTCCATTTAGGATATCATAAGTGCAAATCTGTCCTTACAGGTGTAGCTTGGTATTTCCAAATGCCTTGAGTGCAGCATCCTCTACATTGCTATCATACAAGTTGATGTAATATAATTCACATTGTACCTATTTTCCTCTGCCAAACAGTTTGGGATGTTATATGTGTGTACTTGCCCTTGAGGTGGCTGTTTTGGCTGATACCACCATATACTTTTGCAGGTCACAGAAGCTCGGGGACTGAGCACCCTCCTGGTTGGCATAGTAACTTGTGACAGCATCAATTTCTTCACGACTAGCCCTCAAACCATCATTGTGGATATAACTGAGCTAGGTACAATCAAACTACAACTGGAGGTCCTCTGGAAGTAAGTACACTGACTGGGATGCCAGCTGCCAGCTCACAACGTATTTTGTTTAAAGGGAGTGACCGACTGGCATTGCTAAAAGCAATTTTAGCTGGCCTTGATGATTATACCAAAATTAAGTCAAGGGTAGGACAAAATGCCCAGTTTCTGCTTGTTTTGGAAAGGAAAGCATTTTTAAGGTTTACATCAAGGCCAAAGTACATTGGGACTGCATTGCTCCAGGAGAGAGTGAGTGAGTCCCTACCCACTTGTTCTTTGAATTTCCTCTCCTGCTATTATGGAAGTGTTTAAAAAAGGAAAACCTTCATTAGGGTTGATGGAGCCCTTTATCATTCTTTAATACTTCCCTGGGGGTAGAATTTCAGAATGAAAGGAATGGTGGTGAGCTCCAGTGTCTGTGATTAGAAGAACTTTAGGCTGGCCCTGAAGGACACAGAAGGAGAAAGGGTGGGTTCACATATCACAACAAACCACATCGTGGTTTGTGTGTGTGTGTGTGTGTGTGTGTTTAAACTTCAGTGAACCTACAGACAGGCTCAGGGTGGTAACTTTACTCCCTCCTGCCATTTCCTTTCCCCACAGTCGTCCAGTCAGTATCCCAGGAAACTGTACAGGGAGGAATGAGGCTCTTCTCTTTGACAGATGTGATTGTGAGCCCCGTTTGGTTTGCTGCAGCTGTCAAGCTGTCCCACTTGCACAAATAGGGAGAACGCCCAGATGAGCAGCAGAGGGGAGGGTGGTGATCTGGCACCCCTGCCTCTTGCCCCAGGGAGGCCCACTGGAGCAGGAGATGGGGGTGCTTGACCCATGCTTGGGCAAAAGGGGGAAGTCTGCTGGTCGGTGTTGGGAAAAGAGCAGCACCGCTCAGCTGGTTCCTCACTGCGCTCCTGCGTGTGCCAAAAGGAATGCAACTAAGCAATGCAACAAGCCATGGTGATACTACGAAAACATAGAACACAGTGTGGTGGGTTCTCAAAACCAAAGATACCGTGCTGAAGTACCTGGATGGGATTTGGACAACCCCAGTGGTAAAAAACAACTGTGGCTTGTTATGTCATGTGAACCCACCCACTGTGTGTCTGTGCAACCCTTAATGTTGCTTCTCCTTGGGCATTTTGGATGCTACGGGGACTGCATGGCAGTTGGACTGTACCTTAATCCTGAAGGCAAATTGGATGGCAATTGCTGACAGCAAGCTGGTTGAATTATATTGGCAGTGCTCAACAGGACAAGACCTCTCTTCTTATCTGCAGACCAAGTTCAGCTTAGGTAGAGCCAGCTGCCCCCTCCCCCCATCAGCACTCAGCTTCATTCATCCCCCCTCTGGAAGGACAAATGTTGGGGAGGAGAACCGAGAGACTCAGCTATGTTGCTTTCTCATATGCCTTTCGTAGAAATTCTGATACTCCCTGTTGGTGGTAGTTCTGGCTTCCATTTTAAAATGCACAGTTGCTTTCCTGCTCTCTGGTCATGCCTGTACAAATAATGAAGAATGGACCCAGAAGACGAAACAAAAACTTTTAAAGCAGCATTTGGATGGCATCCAGAATAATGGGCAACAAACTGCTTACTTAGGTTTAACAGCTTTCCCATACTGAATCTTAACAAAGCGACCCTAGATACGTTGCTCAACCCTTCTCGCGTAAGCACTCTTCTTCTGCTTCCAAAGTTCTCCTGACTTGCTGTCTCATTTTAACCATTTTTTAGGCCATCTTTTTTTTTTTTTGTAAAAACTGTTTGCTTAATGGTTTGTTATTAAAAACAGGCTTGAAATGCTGAAGTTGTCTTATGATTACTATTGTGTAAGACACATGTGAAACATTTTCCTCCACAGGAGAAAGAACTTTTTGTATAGAAAGATGGCCTGGGAATGGATGGATGGATGGATGGATGGATGGAGGGAGAGAGAGAGAGAGAGAGAGAGAGAGACCACACCTACCTACTTTGAAAAGAAATAGTTCCTGGCTGTGCTGTGTTGTCTAGTTAACATGTATTAGTTAACATGTCTTTTTATCCTAAATATTGTACATCCTGAAGCTGCAGTATGAACTCTGCTGAATTTCTGCCTCCTCATTCTGTATCATTCTGAATGTTTGCAATTCATTATTTGTTTATCTTCAGGGCAGAGCAAATACAGATCCAGGAGACACCTAGGCAGGTTCTCCAATCAGTGCTTAAATTATGGGAAGAAATTATTAAAGGGGCCTTTAAAAGGAAAGGAGGCCGGGATCTCTCTGCCCTCCTGTCTCAGTGCTCCATACTGAGTTGTATCCGCTACTGGATACAACTGCATCATCCGGCAAATGATTATATTGTAAACCCACAGTGCGGATACACATCTTCTGGCAGGAGCACTACACAGAGCAAGCGATATAGGTAGCCAAGAGCAGAGAAAGTTTTAATTGATTCTGCTTGTTCCATTTTTGTGCCAAAATATCTCTGCAGTGTTCTTTGCAGCAGTTCCTGCTTCTCTCAGTGCTTGCCAATCCTTCCCTGCTGGTAGCTCTTTAAATGCACAAGTGCACGTGCCAGCTCTCCAGTAGTTCCCAAATCTTTTCTACGCTTAGGAGGAAATGTTTCCACTCCAAGCTTCAGTGGGGCCACCTTGTGGTGACCTTGGGAATCTTTTGAACAAATGTAAGTGGATGTTTGGCCTCATAGACAGCAAATGCACATGTAGAATTTACGTGAAGAATTGAGTTGGCATTGATCATTCCTCTCTGGCGATGATATCCCAGATGTCTGCGATAACATCTGGCAGCTTTCCTACCACCTTAACTCCTGGTGCCACAAGCAGTCTTACAGGAAGCTGGAAAAGTATCGGAGGAGATTGCGTGTGGAGCACTTACAGCCTTTTCCACTGTGACAAAGCCTTCTCACAGGCTGCTCCTCCCTGCAAAAGCCATAAGGAAAAAACTAATTCAGTGCTTACCCGGCAGCAAGTGGTACCCCAGCTTTCTGCCTGTCCTCTGCACTCTGCTTGCATGTTTAGAAGATGCTGCTGCAACCAGCAGACCCATGACCTGTTCTACAGCTTCCAGAAACAGCAGGAAAAGCTGCCACTGCTCCATTTTTGCCCATCTTCTGCTTTTAAAGTTATGTGAACTATGGAGAAGCAAAACCATTCCACCAGGGCTTTCATCATGCACCTACGCTGCCCCTGCCACATTCATTTATGGACAAGGCTGTAGTGATGTCCATAAAATGGCATCTTCCATTTGTCACCTTCCCAGATTTTTCCATGGCTGCTGCTGTTCTGTTCTTCCATTTTTATTGGTCTTTCTTCAAACAATCTAGGAAAAGGCAGCTGCATATGGTGCAGCTGTTCTGGAGCCCTCCATCTAGAAGCTGGCAATAAGAGAAAGCAGCTGGAGCTAGTGGTGGACTGCCTCATTGGATAACCACCCTTCCATAAAGTGTCATGAGGCTTCATTTATTTGCAAGTTGTTTTTCATTTACAAAAGGAGCTGGAGTAGCTTGAATGTGATTTCCAAACAGCTTCCACTGAAGCATGGCTTTGGCCCATGTTCTCACAAAGTGGTTTATATAATAACATGGAAACAATAAGCATCCGTTAGAATTGTACAGTAAAACAGAAAAGGCAGGCAGCAAGGGGATAAACCTATGTAAAGCAAGAACTTTTCATTCTCAAGGCAAGTTCTGTCATCTGTCTTGAGACCTAGGGTGAGATCTTTTTTCCCACCTTTTTGTGATTCTCATAGGAAGTTTTTGCCTCTTAAGGACACCAGGAATTGTAGTTCTTTTGAGAGATGTGTCTTGGGGTTGCAGAAAGCTACTCATAATTCAGCTTAACTTCTGCCCTAAGTAAGCCATGTGCATGAAACTAAATTTACATGAAATATTGGAGCTATCGTAAATGATAGCACCAGAGGAATTCCTGCCATGTTATTTATGGTGGGATTTTAATTTTTTCCCCTCCAAGGAAAATTACTGCAAGGTTGCAAACAAGTTTTCTGAGAAACTCTTTAATTGATAGCATTGTTTATATTGTGAGCTAATCCTTCATAGGAAATCCAAAACCATTTTGTAATGTTAAAGTTTTGCTCAATAAGCTGCCCAAATAGATTCTCCAGGGCCCTTGCACAAAAATCCCCCAATACGTTCCATTTTTTTCCTGGCAGGCTGTTTGCTTCCTTGCTCTTACCCATGAAAATGTTTTTACTGTGATAAGACAAGGTAATCTTTTGTTTTTAGTTGGATTCCTTTTCAATATAAAATTGAGCCAGTGTGGTATAGTGGTTAAGAGCTTGGGACTGGGACTCACCATCTGGGTTCTGGTCCCCGCTCGGCCAGGGAGCCAACTGGGTGACTTTGGGCCAGTCACAGACTCTCAGCCCAACCTACCTCACAGGGTTGTTGTTGTGGGGATAAGATGGAGGCGGAGATGTAAGCTGCCTTGAGCCCTTTGTAGGAAAAAGGCAGGATATAAATCGAAAAATAAATAAATAAATAATAAAATCAAGGCACAATCATATGAGTGTTTAAACAGAATAGCTCCCAGCATTCAGTAGCTAGCGTGGCTGGCTTGGGCAATTTGGGTGTTACAGGCCTTACACAGAATTGCACCTTAATATCCAAACCAGTGATGTTGTTGTTCTTTTTAAAGACCATTAGATCAGATGAAAGGGTCTCTCCAGTTGATCATTCTGTAGCTAACCAACTGCCCTTGGGAATATCCATAGCAGCACCCATATCCCCCAGCAACTGGTGCACACAGGCAGAATGCCCCTGATACTGCAGTTTAGTATATCATCAGGACTAGTACTCCTTGAATGTCTTCTCTTCCAGTTATAGACTCTCACCCCGGCCTTCCTAGCCATCACTGCCTGTCAGTCTTACCTTGGCTGATCATCCTTACCCAGGGATTAGAATCACTTTTAGCCTAAGGGCTGGATTCTATTTTGGAGAATCTCTTGGTGTGGGGAACAGAGCCAAAAGCAAAAGAACCCAGCAGGGCCTACATCCATTAGTATCAGCACATTTTAGTTTAAACCTCTTACAGTCAGTAGCTAAGCCTTAGGAGAGCTGTTTCAGTCTTCTAGAATGTGAGAAAATACCACAGAAAAGCTAGAAAACCACCAAACATTTAGTCGTCTCAGAAAAGGACATGGGACCAGGGGGACAGGGCAAGGCCTTCTGAAAAGCCATTGTGGACCATTTTCAGCCCCCAGAGCTGCAGTTCTGCACACTTGACTTTTATGTTACTGAAGTATTATATACAGTGAAGAAGTAGCACCGGATGCCCCACTCACATGTGTTGCAGGACTTGAACATCCATCATTCTCAGCCAGCACTCGCAATAGCTGGCTGGGAATGAGGAGACTTACATTTTGACACCTCCACCTAGTTGGGGAGATCTGTTCTACTCTTTTAACTGGGGCTCACCCGGTCATGAGGCAGAATGAAGGCACTGGCTTAGGCAATAGATGCTGGGAGTTGGCAGGAAAATGTTGAAGGAGATGCTTTGCAGCCAGCCCTGTTTCTCCTGTTATCCTGCTGCCTTCAGGTGCAGCGGAAGGGATGCTGCCTCATCAAGACCTGTGAAGGCAAATTGAATCTGCCAGTTCATCTTGTTCTTCCTCTTAAGTAGCAAAACATAGAATCAGAGAATACGAGGGTTCGAAGGGGCCAGAGGCCCTTGGGTTCCACCTCCTGCCCAGTGCGACTACCAGTTAAACCACCCTTGTCCAATGGTAGTCCAGTTGCATCTTGAATGCCTCTAGTGTGGGAAAGCCCACACCCTCCTTAGGTCACTGGTTCCATCACTGTCTGCTCTACCAGTTGGGCTGGCTCTGCTTTTAACTGTAAAATAAATTTTTCATTTGTTTCATATTAGTATCAAAGTGTAGCAATTTGGCACCATTGGTGCAATGGTATGGTCTTATAAGTGACTGTTTTAGATTGGAGCAACTCTGTCATGGGTAGCAGAATCCTATAACCACTAGGCGGCATCTAGACAGCCATGGACTTTTTGGATTCCCAGCTATGAGGTCAGAAAAACCGAGGCTCTCCATTCAGAATTTCCTCTTCCAGAGCAAGATGTTACAGGCAGCCCAACTGGATCGTAGCCTAAAGCAAGAGAGTAAGCTGCCGTGGTTAAGAAACACTGAAATATCCAGAGGATTAAAAACATCACTATATCGGAGAGCTATGGGTATGCCCCTTGGAGTGTGCTCTTAGAGATCTTGTCTTAGCTTGCTGCAAAGTGAGAAAAAACAGACATCTCATCTGCCTGTGTGGCATCAGCTTGCCTTGACGAACCCCAGCTGCACGACACAGCCTAACATAGCCAATTAACCTGTTGAAGAATGGCCTCCATGGTAGTCATCACAGCAGCACCTTTCGAGTGTTGGCAGCACCTTTCTCAGACGGCTGAGAATTGTCTGTGTTTAGGCTGCTTTCGGGCCAAGCCAGAGGCTCCAGATGCAGAAGTAAATCCGAATGCAGAAGTAAATCCAAATGCTTAAGGCTCAAGCATATCTTGTCAAAAACTGTTCTAGATTGTAAGAAAAGCCATGCTGAATGAGGCCAATATACGCAACATAGTTTACTGCAGTGGTGGTGAACCTATAGCACACGTGCCACAGTGAGAAAGCGGAGCCCTCTCTGTCAGCATGCGAGCCAAGTTGCCCCAGAAGCCGAGCATCAGATAAAAACACGCACAGGGCCATGCAAATGCTCAAAAGGGACGAGTGGGGCCAGGCAATGATGTCACAAGCTGCAACACATTAGCCGTGACTCATCCGAGCTTGTGGATGGCCTGTCAGTGTGCAGCCAAGGATGTATATATATATTTGATTGGACTAGCTGTGCGTTGTTTTTTCCTGAACTAAACCCTCAGTTTTCAGGCCTCATTGTAGTGTTGGCACTTTGCGATAAATAAGAGGGTTCCGGGTTGCAGTTGGGGCACTTGCTTTCTAAAAGGTTCACCATTACTGGGTTTGGCTTAGAAAAACGAGGTGTCCTGGCATGCTTTGGATGGATGGAATGTGTTAAGAAAAGGCAGAAATGTTGAGCTGTGCAGAAAAAGCTACTCAAGAAAAGCTTTTTCATAATCGCCCTATTTTTGATGAAGCTTTACTCCTATATTAGGCTTATGGGAGTGTACCAGGATGGGGTTGGGTTAATAGAATGAGGTGCTCTGGCCTGATTTTGATGGTTGGAATATGTTTGAAATGGGCAGTAATGCTAAGCTGTGCTGAAAAGTTGACTCAATGAAGGTTTTTGAAAATCACCCACTTTCCATCGCACATTACCAGTATATTAGGGTTGGGCTGTGCACCGGGATAGGGTTAGGGTTAAGAAAACCAGGTGTCCCAGCATGATTTTGATGGTTGGAATGTGTATCGAATGGGAAGAAATGTTGAGATGTGCAGACATTTTTACTCAATGAGGCTTTTTCAAAATCGCCCCCTTTTCCATTGATCTTTCCCCCTAGATTGGGATTAGGGGTGGGCAACAGATTAGGGTTATGGATAGAAAAACGAGGTATCCTGGCATGCTTTTGATGGTTGGAATGTGTTTAGAATGGACAGAAAAGATGAGCTGCGCAGAAAAAACCACTCAAGGATGGGTTTATCAAAATTGCCTTCTTTTGAATGGAAGCTTACCCAGAAATTAGGGTTAGGGCTGTGCACCAGGGTAGGGTTAGGGTTAGGAAAACGAGGTGTCCTGGCATGCTTTTGATGGTTGGAATGTGTTTAGAATGGGCAGAAAAGATGAGCTGCGCAGAAAAATCCACTCTGGGATTGCTTTCTCAAAATTGCCCTCTTTTGAATGCAAGATTACCCAAAAATTAGGGTTAGGTATATTCACGAGGTTAGGGTTAGGGTTAGAAAAACGTGGTGTCCTGGCATGCTCTTGATGGTTGGAATGTTTTTAGAATGGGCAGAAAAGATGAGCTGCGCAGAAAAATCCACTCAAGGATGGGTTTATCAAAATTGCCCTCCTTTGAATGCAAGATTACCCAAAAATTAGGGTTAGGCATATGCAACGAGGTAGGGTTAGGGTTAGAAAAATGAGGTTTCCTGGCATGCTTTTGATGGTTAGGATGTTTTTAGAATGGGCAGAAAGGATGAGCTGCACAGAAAAATCCACTCAAGGATGGGTTTCTCAAAATTGCCCTATTTTGAATGGAAGCTTATACAGAAATTTGGGTTAGGTATATGCACGAGGTTAGCGTTAGGGTTAGAAAAAATTGGTTTCCTGGCATGGGTTTGATGGTTGGAATGTGTTTAGAATGGGCAGAAAGGATGAGCTGCACAGAAAAATCCATTCTAGGATGGGTTTCTCAAAATTGCCCTCTTTGAATGGAAGCTTACCTAGAAATTAGGGTTAGGGCTGTGCACCAGGGTAGGGTTAGGGTTAGAATAACGAGGTGTCCTGGCATGCTTTTGATGGTTGGAATGTGTTTAGAATGGGCAGAAAAGATGAGCTGTGCAGAAAAATCCACTCTAGGATGGCTTTACCAAAATTGCCCTCTTTTGAATGGAAGCTTACCCAGAAATTGGGGTCAGGGCTGTGCACCAGGGTAGGGTTAGGGTTAGAAAAACGAGGTGTCCTGGCATGCTCTTGATGGTTAAAATGTGTTTAGAATGGGCAGAAAGGATGAGCTGCACAGAAAAATCCACTCTGGG
>NW_025336502.1:0-12712 GCF_004798865.1 Varanus komodoensis | reverse complement strand
GATCAGGATCATGGAATAGGGGAGTTGGAGGGGCCATGGAGGCCATCCAGTCCAACCCTTGGATCATAGGATGACAGAATCATGGAATAGTAGAGTTGGAAGGGGCCTGAAGGCCATCAAGTCCAACCCCAGGATCATAGGATTGAGGAACAGTAGAGTTGGAAGGGTCCTGAAGGCCATCTAGTCCAACCCCAAGATCACAGGATGACAGAATCATGGAACGGTAGAGTTGGAAGGGGCCTGAAGGCCATCCAGTCCACCCCCCGGATGACCGAGTCATGGAATACTGGAGTCGGAAGGAGCCAGGAAGGCCATCAATCCAACCCCCTGGATGACAGGATGATGGGACAGTGGAGTCAGAAGGGCCAGGAAGGCCCTCAGGTCCAACCCCCTGGATCACGGAATCCGAGAAAGGGGCTCCCAGGCCATCTAGTCTGACCCCAGCTCCATCCATGACACGTCCATGTCCAACTCCCAGGGACGCCCCGTCGATCTAATTCTAAAAATGTTTTAATTAATCAATAGATAAATAAATAAATAAATCCCCCTCGTTTCCCTCATTCCGTAAATTCCCAACCCTCCCAATCAGCCCCCCAGCTCCCCGGGTGGGTTAGAATCAGAATATCCCCCCCCCCAAAAAAAAAATCCATTTAAAGACCGTTTCAATACAAGATCAATCCGCCTTCCAAATCGCCCGCCATAAAAATCAAGATTTAATCCACGGAAGACGCGGGAAGAAAGGGATCCAAGATTAATCCTCCGTTCCGAGAGAAAATACCATTAAAATCAATATCTAAGCCACGGAGATGCGTATCTGGAACGCCGGGAGAAATCCAGCATTCCGTGGAAAAATACCACGAAAAGCAATATTTAAGCCACGGAAGGAGAACGGAGATGCGTATCTGGAGCGCCGAGAGAAATACGGGATAAATCCAGCATTCCATTGAAAAATGCCATGAAAATCCGGATTTAAGCCACGGAAGCGGATCCAAGAGAAATCCGCCATTCCGAGAAAAAGAGAAAAGCCATTAAAATCAAGATTCGATCCATGGGGAAGAAGGGGATCCAAGATAAATCCATTATTCCAAGGAAAATTGGCATTAAAAAGAATATTTAATCCATGGGGGGAACGGGAAGAAGTGGATCCAAGATAAATCCAGTATTCCAAGGAAAAATGGCATTAAAATCAAGATTTAATCCATGGAAGGAACACAGAAAAACAGATCCAAGATAAATCCACCATTCCAATAAAAAATACAATTAAAACCAATATTTTATCCATGAACAAAGCCCATCCGAGAGAAATCCACCATTCCCGGAAAAATTCCATTAAAATCGGGATTTAATCCACGGAGGGAGCAGGAAGAAGCGGATCCAAAATAGATCCACCATTCCAAGAAAAAAAGGTGTTAAAATCAGTATTAAATCCATGGAGGGAGCAGGAAAAAGCACATCCAAGATGGATCCAGAATTCCAGGAAAAAATGCCATTAAAATCCGTATTTAAGTCACGGACAGATCGTCGAGATGCTTATCCGGAGCGCCGGGATAAATACAAGAAAAATCCAGAATTCCAAATAAAAATGCCGTTAAAATCAATATTTTATCCGTGGAGAAAATGTGGCAAAGCGCATCCAACATAGATCCCAAATTCCAGGGAAAAATGCCATGAAATTCCAAATTTAAGCCATGGAAGGAGCAGGAAGAGCAGCCAAGAGAGATCCAGAATTGCGGGGAAAAAAATGCCATTAAAAAGCAAATTTAAGCCACGGAGGGATTACGGAGAAGCGGATCCAGGATAGATACTCATTCCGAGAAAAATGCCATTAAAATCCACATTTAAGCCATAGAGGAAGCAGCCCATCCAGGAGAAATTCAGAATTCCCGGAAAAAATGCCATGAAAATCAATATTTAATCCACGGATGGAGCAAGGAGAAGCAAATCTGGGACAGAAAAAATTCCATGAAAATGAAGAATTAAGCCATGGAGGAACCACAAAAAAGCTGATCCCATTTAAATCCAGCATTCCGGGGAAAAATGCCAGAGAAATCGGTATTTAAGCCAAAGCGGGAAGAAGCAGATCCAAGAGAAATTCACCATTCCGGGAAAAAATAATGCCATTAAAAAAAATATTTAAGCCATAGAGGGAAGAAGCGGATCCAGGATAAATCCACTATTCCAGGAAAAAATTCCGTAAAAATCGATATTTAAGCCATGGCAGGAAGAAGTGGATCCAAGATAAATCCACCATTCCAGGAAAAAATCCTGTAAAAATTGATATTTAAGCCGTGGCAGAAAGCAGCAGATGAGAGATAAATCCAGCATTCCGAGAAAAAATCCCATAAAAATCGATATTTAAACCATGGCAGGAAGAACTGGATCCGAGATAAATCCAGCATTCCGAGAAAAAATCCCGTAAAAATCGATATTTAAGCCGTGGCAGGAAGAAGCAGATATAAGATAAATCCAGCATTCCGAGAAAAAATCCCGTAAAAATCGATATTTAAGCCATGGCAGGAAGCAGCGGATCCGAGATAAATCCGGCATTCCGAGAAAAAATCCCGTAAAAATCGATATTTGAGCCAAGGGGGAGCAGAAAAAAGCACGGACAGGAGAGATCCGGCGTTCCGAGAAAAAAGCCACGGAAATCGGGGTTTCATCCGCGTGGGGAGCGTGGGGAGGGGCGTCCGGAGCGCCGGGATTCCCGGGAAACTCACCCTGACGGCCCAGTGGGCATCCGAGGACGAGGCCAGGGAGGGACTGGTGCTGTCGTGCTGCGAGGGAAGAGGGAGAGGTCGGAGCGGGCCGTGGGGGGCCCCGGGGGGCGGGGTGACCCCACAAGCAGGGGCTGGGGCAAACCCGTGGTCCGGGGTGACCCCACAACCGGGGTCTGGGGCAAAGCCGGGGCCACGGGTGCAGGGTGACCCCACAACCAGTGTCTGGGGCAAACCCGGGGCCACGGGGTGCGGGGTGACCCCACAACCAGGGTCTGGGGCAAACCTGGGGCCCGGGGTGACCCCCCCAAAAGAAAGGGTCTCGGGGACAACACTCACGAATTTGGGGGGAGGCAACGTCAGGCCGAGGCCGCCGAGTCCCACCTCGTGGCCGCTCTGGGCGCAGGCGACGAGACGGAGCGCGAGGAAGAAGCCCTGGGGGGGACGGAGGCGGCGTGAGGGCCCGGAGGGGGGCACGGGGGGCCCCCCTCCCAGAGCGTGGCATGCTGCCCCCCATCAGCCTCGCCATGTGCCCCCTCTGCCCCACGGGCGTCATCATGCCCGCACTCTCCCCGCGGGTGGCGTGCTGCGCCATCAGCCTCGCCACGGGGCCCCCCCTCACATCATCATGCCCCCCTTCTCCCCACGGGCGGCATGCTGCCCCATCAGCCACCCCCACAGGCGTCATGCCCCCCTTCTCCCCGCGGGCGGCATGCTGCCCCATCAGCCTCCCCCACAGGCGTCATGCCCCCCTTCTCCCCGCGGGCGGCATGCTGCCCCATCAGCCTCGCCACAGTGCCCCCACGGGCGTCATCATGCCCCCCTTCTCCCCGCGGGCGGCATGCTGCCCCATCAGCCCCGCCACGTGCCCCCCGGCGCGGCCCGGTGCCCCCCGGCCGACATACCTGCTTGTCCAGGAACCCCTTGCCCTCCGGATCAGCCAAATCCCAGATCTGGGGGAACAGAACGGACGAGGAGGAGGATCCGCCCCGATGTGGAAGCGGCCGGGGGGGGTGGGGGGAGAGGACTGGGAATGTTCCGGAATGTTCTCTTGCCCGACCGCAGGGGGGGGGGCTGAGGTTGGCCCACCCGAGGCCGGGGTGGGGGGGGAGGACCGGGAACGTTCCGGAATGTTCTCTTGCACGGCCGCATGGGGGGGGGGCTGAGGTCGGCCCCCCCGAGGCCGGGGGGGGGGGAGCTTTTAAAAAAGCAAATATTCCTGAAATAAATATACATATTTAAGATGCTTTTCCGGGATTTTCCCGCCACGAAGGACGGCGTATAAATGCTCCAAATAATAGCAATAATCATAATATAATAAAGTAACACACAAGAAAAATTTTATAGTATTAAAACTAATGTCAGGTTAGTCTAATATAAATTGAATTATTTGGAATGAGTATATAAGAATTGGATTTATTTTAGAGGATATATAATTAAACTCATATATTCATTCTGTATTTAATGTTATATAGTAATAAATTATCTGAATAAACTATTATTACTATTACAACATTTCTTGAAATATAATTGAAATATAATTGAAAATGTAACTTAGCAATTTAGTTATATAATGATGTTGAATATATGTGCATATTAAATAGTTAATTAAATTCATTATATATTTGGTATATGATTAAATTTATTACATAATAATAAATAAATATAACATATAATATATAATATAATTTATTCTTTATTAAATACTAGTATTTATTTATTATACATTGATTGCTTCTATATATTAAATACAAAATTTATGTATGATAAAGAATCAAAATTTTATATATATGATACAGAATTAAATTTTTCATATATATGACACATAATTAAATTGATCATATATAAGCTACATAATTAAATTTATCATACATATGAACCACAATTAAATTTACTACATATATGACATATAATTACATTTACGATATTTTTAATATTATATAATTAAATATTATATTATTTAAATATTATTTTACATAATATTTATAATATTATTATTATTTAAATATTATTTAAATATTATATAAATGTGATACAACAACATGAATCGATTTTATACGCCGCCCTTCCTATAAATAAACGTTCTATAGGATGCATTGATTTTTGGGCTCTGCCCAGAGGCCGGGGGAGAACCGTGGCCCCCCACCCCCCCCACCCCGTGGAGGGACTCCGCTACCCACCTTCCCCAGCACGGGATCGGCCAGGCCGGACTTCTTGAGGAAGAGGGCGGCATCGCTGGCCCCGATCCGGCCGGAGCAGGAGGGGTCCACCTGCGGGAGAGGCAAGCCGGGTTGAGGGGGCCCCGCGCCCGGATGCCGAGGCCCATGTGGCCGAGGCCGGGGGCGCATGGGTTTCCAGGAGGGGGGGTGGGGGGAAGGGGAGGGGGGGTTACTCGCCTGCTTGTAGTAGGTCTCGTAGACGGGGTGGCCGGCGGAGAGCTGAGGGGGGGGGGGGGGGGGGGGGGGGTCAGTGTGAGGACTGGGGGGGGGGGCTGGGGACAAAGAGAGGGCATCTAGTCTGGCCCTGGCCCCGCTCAGAGACCCAGAGAAAGAGAGAGAGGCAGGAGGGGCCTGCGAGGGTATCTAGACTGACCCCGGCCCCGCTCTGAGACCCATAGAAAGGGAGAGGGGGGCAGGAGGGTTCTGCGAGGGCATCTAGTCTGACCCCGGCTCCGCTCAGAGACCCATAGAAAGGGAGAGGGGGGCAGGAAGGAGTCTGCGAGGGCATCTAGTCTGACCCCAGCTCTGCTCAGAGACCCATAGAAAGAGAGAGAGGCAGGAGGGTCCTGCGAGGCCATCTAGTCTGACCCCGGCACTGCTCAGAGACCCATAGAAAGGGAGAGGGGGGCAGGAGGGGATCTGCGAGGGCATCTAGTCTGACCCCGGCCCCGCTCAGAGACCCATAGAAAGAGAGAGAGGCAGGAGGGGCCTGCGAGGGCATCTAGTCTGACCCCGGCTCTGCTCAGGGGAACATAGAGAGCGGGGCAGAAGGGGTCTCCGGGGCATCTAGTCTGACCCCGGCTCTGCCAAGAGAAACAGAGAAACCAACTGAGGCAGAAGGGACCCGTGAGGGCATCTAGTCTGACCCCAGTTGCAAATCAGAGACGAATACAAACACAGCGAAGAAGAAGGGCTCTCCGGGTCATCTAGTCTGACCCCGGCTCTGCTCAGAGACACATAGAACACATTATTATGAATTCATTTATAATATTTACAACTATGTAAATATAAATTTGTTTAGAACATTCTATTCTTAAATTTTTCTTTCTTCCTTATAAATTCATTTACAATGTTTACAACTATGTAAATATAAATTTATTTAGAACATTCTACTCTTAAATTTGTATTACTTTCTTATAAATTCAGGTATAATATTTCCAATTATGTAAACACGAATTTATTTAAAACATTCTATTTTTAAATTTATCTTTCTTATAAATTCAGTTATAATATTTACAACTACGTAAATATAAATTTATTTAGAACATTCTATTCTTAAATTTATCTTTCTTATAAATTCATTTATAATATTTACAACTACGTAAATATAAATTTGTTTAGAACATTCTATTCTTAAATATATATTTCTTTCTTATAAATCCACTTATAATATTTACATAATACATAATATTTACATAATATAAATTAAATACATAATTTATATTACGTAAATATAAATTTGCTTCGAACATTCTATTCTTAAATTTATATTGCTTTCTTATAAATCCATTTACAATATTTGCAATTATACCAATTTAAATTTATTTACAACATTCCGTTATTAAAATTATATTTATTTCTTCTACATTTATTTATAATATTCAATTATCCTAATACTTTCTTGTAACATTAAAGTTTTATATGGGTTAAAATGAAGATTATTTCTTGGGTTAGAACCACCAATCCATCTTTGCCGCCAGCCTGGGGCGATTTAATGCGATTTAATGCTATTTAAATGCAATTTATTGCTTTTTTCCCTTTCTTTTTTTGGTGGCTCTTTGCTGCCGCCTGGTGGCCTTCAAAAATATATGGATTTATTCGTCTTTTTTGAAAATGAAGGGCAGAAGGGGAAGAGCGGGGCGGGACGGGGCCCGCGAGGGCGTCTAGTCTGACCCTGGCTCAGCTCGGAGACACGTAGAGGCAGAGAGAGGCAGGAGGGGCCTCTGAGGCCATCTAGTCTGACCCCGGCTCCGTTCAGAGACACACAGAAAGAGAGCGAGGGAGAAGGGGCCTCCGGGTCATCTAGTCTGACCCCGGCTCTGCTCAGAGGAAAATAGAAACCGAGCGAGGCAGAAGGGGTCTCTGGGGCATCTAGTCTGACCCCGACTCCACTCAGGGGAACATGGGAACCGAGCAAGGCAGAAGGGGCCACCAAGGTAATCTAGTCTGACCCTGGCTCCGTTCAGACACACATAGAAAGAGAGCGAGGGAGAAGGGGCCTCCGGGTCATCTAGTCTGACCCCGGCTCTGCTCAGAGGAACATAGAAACCGAGCGAGGTAGAAGGGGCCTCTGGGGCATCTAGTCTGACCCCAACTCCACTCAGGGGAACATGGGAACCGAGCGAGGCAGAAGGACCCACAAAGGTAATCTAGTCTGACCCTGGCTCTGCTCAGAGGAACATAGAAAGAGAGCGAGGGAGAAGGGGCCTCCGGGCCATCTAGTCTGACCCCGGCTCCGTTCAGAGACACACAGAAACACAGCGAGGCAGAAGGACCCTCCTGGGTCATCTAGTCTGACCCCAGCTCCGCTCATGGGAACATAGAAAGACAGTGAGGCAGACGGGGCCTCTGGGCCATCTAGTCTGACCCCGGCTCCACTCAGAGGAACATAGAAAGAGAGCGAGGCAGAAGAGACCTCTGGGTCATCTAGTCTGACCCCGGCTCCGCTCAGAGAAACATAGAAACAGAGCGAGGCAGAAGGGGCCTCCTGGTCATCTAGTCTGACCCCGGCTCCAAAAAGACTTACAAATGACACTTTTAGCAATACAAGCATTTCCAGAGTCTATTCAATGGAACAAATACCATGGAGAATCGGAGACGGACGGAAGAAATACCGATTCCTCCGTCCAAGTTGCCCAAGAGAGGAATTCTGTCGAAATGCGATTTTTCCGGAATAAAAATGTGATTTTTCCGGAATAAATACCATGAAGGATCGGAGACGGACGGAAGAAATACCTATTTCTCCATCCAAGTTGCTCAGGAGAGGAATCCTGTTGAAATGTGATTTTTCCGGAATAAAAATGTGATTTTTCCAGAATAAATACCATGCAGGATCGGAGACGGACGGAAGAAATACCGATTTCTCCGTCCAAGTTGCCCAAGACAGGAATTTCGTTGAAATGTGATTTTTCCGGAATAAAAATGTGATTTTTCTGGAATAAATACCATGAAGGATCAGAGACGGATGGAAGAAATACCGATTTCTCCGTCCAAGTTGCTCAAGAGCGGAATTCTGTCGAAATGTGATTTTTCCGGAATAAAAATGTGATTTTTCCGGAATAAAAATGTGATTTTTCCGGAATAAATACCATGGAGGATTGGAGACGGACGGAATAAATACCGATTTTCCGTCCAAGTTGCTCAAGAGAGGAATCCGGTTGAAATGTGATTTTTCCAGAATAAAAATGTGATTTTTCCGGAATAAAAATGTGATTTTTCCGGAATAAATACCGTGGAGGATCAGAGACGGATGGAAGAAATACCGATTTTTCTGTCCAAGTTGCTCAAGAGCGGATTTCTGTGGAAATGTGATTTTTCCGGAATAAAAATGTGATTTTTCCAGAATAAATACCATGAAGGATCGGAGACAGACGGAAGAAATACCAATTTTTCCGTCCAAGTTGCTCAAGAGTGGAATTCTGTCAAAATGTGATTTTTCCGGAATAAAAATGTGATTTTTCCGGAATAAATACCATGCAGGATTGGAGACAGACAGAAGAAGAACCGATTTTTCCGTCCAAGTTGCTCAAGAGAGGAATTCTGTTGAAATGTGATTTTTCCGGAAGAAAAAAGTGATTTTTGCGGAATAAATACCCTGAAGGATCGGAGACGGACGGAAGAAATACCGATTTCTCTGTCCAAGTTGCTCAAGAGTGGAATTCTGTCGAAATGTGATTTTTCCGGAATAAAAATGTGATTTTTCTGGAATAAAAATGTGATTTTTCCGGAATAAATACCATGGAGGATCGGAGATGGATGGAAGAAATACCGATTTTTCCATCCAAGTTGCTCAGGAGAGCAATTCTGTTGAAATGTGATTTTTCCGGAATGAAAATGTGATTTTTCCGGAATAAAAATGTGATTTTTTCCGGAATAAATACCATGAAGGATCGGAGACGGACGGAAGAAATACCGATTTTTCCGTCCAAGTTGCTCAGGAGAGGAATTACGTACGGAGGAATAACATCGGAAAGCATATTTTTCCCGGGAATTCTAGAAGATTTCGCCTGGATTCCATCTTCCAGGCTCGGGATTTTTACGAAAAATTCAGAATTTCGTTCGAAGAGGAAGAACGGACTGAATGAAAGGAGGAGAAATAGCGACTAAAATTCAAGATGAGGAGCAACGTTTTCCGGAATCAAAAGTAAAAAAAAAAGGTAGAAGCGAAAAGACTAAATATAAATAAATATATATATTTATCTTATAAATCTTGCTTTTAAAATAGAAGGAAAAATTGAATTTCTCTCTCCGGACATACAAGGATTCAATGAGGAAAAGGGCTTTTTCTCAACCAAAAAATTGAAATTAATGTAATTTGTCTAAATAAAAACTCATATTAAAAGGAAATTTACATGAATTAAATGCACCGCCGAAGAGGAAAAGGGCTTTTTCTCAACCAAAAAATTGAAATTAATGTAATTTGTCTACAAGAAACACATATTAAAATGCAATTTACATGAATTAAATGCACCGTCGAAGAGGAAAAGGGCTTTTTCTCAACAAAAAAATTGAAATTAATGTAATTTGTCCATAAGAAACACATATTAAAAGACAATTTACATGGATTAATCGCACCGTCCAAGAAGATTATTTCTAAGCTTCAAAAATTGAAATTAATGTAATTTTCTGCAAGAAACACGTATTAAAACACAATTTACATGAATTAAATGCACCGCCGAAGAGAAAAAGGGCCTTTTCTCAACGAAAAAAATTGAAATTAATGTAATTTGTCTGCAAGAAACACATATTAAAAGGCAATTTATGTGAATTAAATGCACTGTCAAAGAGGATTATTTCTCAGCTTCAAAAATTGAAATTAATGTCATTTGTCTGCAAGAAAAAAGACAATTTACGCGGAGTAAATGCACGCTTCAAAAATTGAAATTAATGTAATTTGTCTGCAAGAAAAAAGACAATTTACGCGAATTAAATGCATGCTTCAAAACTTGAAATTAGATGTAATTTGTCCCCAAGAAAAAAGACAATTTACACGGATTAAATGCACGCTTCAAAAATTGAAATTAATGTCATTTGTCTACAAGAAAAAAGACAATTTACGCGGATTTAATACACGCTTCAAAAATTGAAATTAATGTCATTTGCCTCCAAGAAAAAAGACAATTTACACAGATTAAATGCACGCTTCAAAAATTGAAATTAGACGTAATTTGTCCACCAGAAACACTTATTAAAAGATGACACCGTGCGCTTTTTAAACGTCCAAAACTTGGGAAGTTGTTTTAAATCTTCCTCTCGTCAAAGGAAAAAAGGACTGGCTTTATATTTGAGAGAAAAATTGGCTCCTAAATAAATTCTAGAAGCAAAGAGAGAAATATAGAAAGAGAGCGAGGGAGAAGGTGCCTCCAGGTCATCTAGTCTGACCCCGACTCCACTCAGGGGAACATGGGAACCGAGTGAGGCAGAAGGGGCCACAAAGGTCATCTAGTCTGACCCCGGCTCTGCTCAGAGGAACATGGGAACCGAGCGAGGCAAAAGGGGCTTCTGGGTCATCTAATCTGACCCCGGCTCTGCTCAGGGGAACATAGAAAGAGAGCGAGGGAGAAGGGACCTCCGGGTCATCTAGTCTGACCCCGGCTCTGCTCAGGGGAACATGGGAACCGAGCGAGGCGGAAGGGGCCTCCGGGCCATCTAGTCTGACCCCGGCTCCGCTCAGAGAAACATAGGCTTTCTCAAGGATGCGGGGCCCATCTGCCCCAGTCTGGCCAACTGCAGCAAGATGGGAGTGTGGGGAGCCGGGGGCCCATGGGCTGCCCATCCCTTGAGCCTCCCCGCGCCCCCAAAACCCATCATCCATCCCCCAGGGCTACCGAGGGCCAGCCGAGCCGGAGATGTGGGGGCAGGAGGCCTCGGGCTGTGGCGCATGGGTTGCGCAAGAGCTTCCTTCCTCTCCCGGCTGCTGGGAGGCAGTTTCGCAAGGGCCTAGCCAGGCGGGGCCCACATGAGCCGGGCACCCCCTGGGGTAGAAAAGGGGGCAGAAGGACCCCCCTCCCCTCTGCTCCGGGGCAATCGGCTGCCCCAAGGACGGCTGTTTGTTCCGAAAGAAACCGAGCGAGGCAGAAGGGGCCTCCTGGGTCATCTAGTCTGACCCCGGCTCCGCTCAGAGAAGCATAGAAAAAGAGCGAGGCAGAAGGGGCCTCTGGGTCATCTAGTCTGACCCCGGCTCTGCTCAGAGAAACATAGAAAAAGAGCGAGGCGGAAGGGGCCTCCTGGGTCATCTAGTCTGACCCCGGCTCCACTCAGAGAACCATAGAAAAAGAGCGAGGAAGAAGGGGCCTCTGGGTCATCTAGTCTGACCCCGGCTCCACCCAGAGAAAGATAGAAACTGAGTGAGGCAGAAGGGACCTCCTGGGTCATCTAGTCTGACCCCGGCTCTGCTCAGAGGAACATGGGAACAGAGCGAGGCGGAAGGGGCCTCTGGGTCATCTAGTCTGACCCCGGCTCTGCTCATGGAAACATAGAAAAAGAGCGAGGCAGAAGGGGCCTCTGGGTCATCTAGTCTGACCCCGGCTCTAATCACCTGAATCAATTTATTCTAGTATGGAAAAATCATAATAGTAATTGCATCGTTATTAAAATAAAGCAACTACACGTTTATCCTAGTCTATTTAATGTAATGTATAAACACCAAACGCATAAACATATTATATTTATACTTAAATAGAAGTTAGTATTATATTTTTATTTATTTGTACGTGTTATTTGCGTCTTGAAGGCATTTGCATGCCGTTCGTTGCGTCAGCCTCAAATGTAGCATCTGATTCATGCTATACATACTATAGGTGTGCGGGATCCAGGACGGGCCGGATCCAGATGGATCTGGAGGGGCTGGATCCCGATGGGCCGGGATCCAGATGTGCTAGGATCCAGGCGGGCGGCATCCAGGTGGGTTGGATCCAGTGGTACTGGAATCCAGATGGGCTGGGTTCCAGCTGCGCAGGATCCGTAGGGCCAGGCTTGCCAGGATCCAGGCTTGCTGGATCTGGAGGGGAATGATCCGGATGGGCTGGGATCCAGATGCACCGGAAGCCAGGTGGGCTGGGATCCGGGCGGGCTGCGATCCAGAGGAGCTGGATCCAGATGTGCGAGATCCAAAGGGGCTGGACCGAGGCATGCTGGAATCCAGCTGGGCTGGATCTGGCCACTCAGGGTGGACCGGGATCCGGCTGTGCCGAATCGGGATGCTCCGGGATCCGCGGCTGGGATCCGGCTGTGCCAGACCAGGCTGGGCTGGGATCCAGCTGTGCTGGCTCTGGACACTCAGGCTGTGCCGGCTCTGGCAGCTCCGGGATCCGGGCGGGCTGGATCCACCTCGGCCGCGATCCGCCCGGGCCGCCAAGCAGAGGCGCCCAGCCGCAGCCACGAGCCCCCCTCCCCGCCGCATCGGCCCCTCTCCCCCATCATCCCCAGCGCGAGCGGTAAACAAGCCCCCGGCAGGGGGCCGCCGGGCCGAGGGTTCCCCCCACCCCAAATCCCCCCCGGCCCCATCCCTGACGTCACCCCCCTTCGCCCCCCCCCCGCACGCCGGGCGCTCATGACCCC
>NW_025336501.1:10237-12542 GCF_004798865.1 Varanus komodoensis | reverse complement strand
GCTCCCCCCAACCCCCAGGCTGGTGGCCCTGGCCCCTCCGTGGAAGTCTGGGCAGAGATGCCGCCTCCAGCGGAGAGGCCCCGGGAGGCCGGGCGGGCCTTGCCGGAGATCTCACGTGCATGTGCAAAGCGCCTTGGCTTGTGGGCTTGCCTTGGATTGGGGCGGGGGTCCTCCCTTCCTGACCCCCCCCCCGCCCGCACCAGGAATCAGACGCAGGGCTCGGCTTTCATGGGCGCAGGTAGGATGCCTGTTGAGGCAGTGTGGACCCGTTCCCGGAGGAATTTATGGGGGATCGAGCCCCGTTTGAATGTCAGAATGCCAGCTTCCCGGTTGGCACACGCAGCATATGATTTTCTGGTCTTGTTAGAGTGGAGAAGAGCAGCAGAGGCTCTCATTTATACCATCCCATCTCTCTTTTGAAGTACACGAGGGGACTCAGATATAGGAAATGCGACCCCCCCGGGGGGGGGAGGAGGTCTCCCATCCCCTTTCCTCCCTGCAAATGCCTTTGACCAGCTTCCAAGGTGGCTTCAGTGGGGAGAGGAGGTTGTACGTGGCAGGCCTTTTTCTCACCAGTAACGCTTGATATTGATCCCTTCCTTAGTATTATGAACTTTTATACATAACATACTTCTAGTATGAAGGCTGTTGTCTGTATTGGAGAGTGAATAAGCTGAGCAATCTGTGCGGCTTGCACTTTTGTGGAGGGCTCAATTATTTTTGGGGGGAACCCTGGGAAGGGGCAAAATGGATAGAGGTGAGCAAACACGCACATGCGTGTCATTATCTGGAAAAAGAGTTGAAATGGCCGGTTCTAAACAGCTACTCTTGTTTTGATCAGAGTCCATGTTGGAAAGCATACTTAACATGCCCTCCTTATGGCACTTTTCACCTTCATATGGTCCAGATCTTCCTTTGGCCAGCGTGCCTAAGAGACCAACGCAGTCAAAATCATCTGTTTGCCATCTCAAGGACCATCGCTGAGAGATAATTTCCAGTGTGAAGGTTCTGGCTATGGAAGAGATCGCAGGAGTGAGTACATCCATTTTCCATCTCTCTCTTCATGCAAACGGCGGCTTGATGGCCTGTGGCAGAGTAGTTCCCCTGAAGCCTTCCTCAGGCAAGAGCCGCCTGAGAAAATCCTTCCCTTCGGTTCTCAGTCTGCATGCAGTTTTACCAATCTTGTTGACATGGTTCCTTTTTTGATGGGGGTAATCCCTCTGCGTGAAGTTTAGGAGCGCAGTGTTGAGCACCAAGTCATTTGGTGGGGTAGAGGCCAACGTTCTTCCCCTGTTTTCCCCCATGCAGTAGACGGTCCGCATCAGAGGTCCCCGAGAAGAGTCTCAGACCAAGGCCACGTCTCTTGTCTGCAGCTGGGGTTGACTGCTCCAGGACCCCGAAGACAACGAACGTGCACTTGATATCCCCGAGCGTTCGTCAGAGAAACAACGAGCATCAGACAGTGATCGACGACATGATCTCTGCTGGAGATGGGGAGCGGCAGACCGATTCACGCAAAGTACGTGTCTGATGTGCTGCTGCCAAAGACCTTGGCAGCAGAATTGTTTCTGCGGACGCAGCCCGTGTGAGGAAGATGCCCCCCGGCACCTCCCTTAAACCTTTCCCGTTGACATGGCCGACGTAGCATCCTTTTAATAGTGACTTGGGTGGGGATAGGTTCCCTGGTGCACCTGCTGAAGCTGCTGTCACTCCTTCCGTGCACCGTGTCCCGGGTGGTAGAAGGAGGTCACCCCTCTAAATACAGAAACAGCTGTGCCAGAATCCTCTAGAGTGCCTTGGGCGCAGCCCCACGCGTGTGCAGGCAGGAAGAGGGCCTACAACACCCACGGTTCCGCAGCGGGCTGGGGAATCACGTGTGGCTCAACATGCGTAGGCTTCCACTGTGCTTCATTTTCCTCGCCCTTCGTGATCCTGCTCCACCGCTGTCCAGCCTGTGATTTTGAGCCACCTGTGCTGATGACGACTGGACAATAATAAGCACCCCTCTTACGTTTTGACCTTTCAGGGAGATGCTGGCAGTCCCGTCATTCGTGAGGCCGATGCCGGGAAGGAGCTGCGTGGGACCGTCAGCGGGGCGCTAGCTGTGCCGAGAAGGAGAAACCCGCAGTCTAAACGGGGGTGCCTCGGGTCGCATCGCACCTGAATGGAGTCCGAGACAGGACCCACCGCCCTCCTGGATGAACGTGGGGACTTCCTTTGCAGCCTGCTGAGCCACTCGTTGAAAGTGAGCAAATGAGCGTCACGGTGTGAAGCCTGCTCTGGAGCTGATTTTTCCTCGGTGGTT
>NW_025336501.1:8555-10090 GCF_004798865.1 Varanus komodoensis | reverse complement strand
CTAGAAATTAGTATTGAATCATGGTGTGAGGTTTTCTGGTGAGGTCTAAAATTGGCTATGAACTCGCTCACCTTGGAGCCACCCAGAAAAACAAAGGCCCACGTAGGACGTGAGGACGTGGTCTGAGCTGGTGTAACTAGAGCTTCACTGGAACAGCCGAGCTTCATGAGATTAGAGAGCCGTGCCCTTGGCGTCAGGTTCTGTCATTCTCGGGGATGTCCTGCTGTTGCCCCTGTCTCTGAGAGCCACTGCACGAACCGCCACCGAGCCTGCAGTGCTGTATACATTCGCACTGTGAGCTTGGGTGGCCT
The DNA here is from genome assembly GCF_004798865.1 of Varanus komodoensis. Classification (NCBI taxonomy): domain Eukaryota; kingdom Metazoa; phylum Chordata; class Lepidosauria; order Squamata; family Varanidae; genus Varanus; species Varanus komodoensis. The sequence continues at coordinate 9,779 of NW_025336501.1, read as the reverse complement.
TTGGCAGACGTGGGGCAGGGGTGAGCCCTCACAACGAAGATGTAAATTCAGTGTTGCTGAACGTTTCCTTTTCAAATAAGCTTTTATTGATTGAACTTGTAATATATCTTTGGGGCTGGATGGCCCCTTGTTAGTCAATGATTTTATTTTAAGCTCTTCCTCCTACACTGTAAGCATAAAAAGTCAGTTCAGTATCACACCTCTGCCGACTTCCCTTGCTTTATTTTGCACTGGATTCAGGCGTTTACTGTCACCTTGTGATTTAAGACTGCTGTAAACTGCGGATTCCCTGTGTGCTACGCTTTGCTGATTCTGAACCCCTCCTCATTTTCCTGCTCTCACCTGCCGGGCTCCTGTCGTGTTGACTTTGCCGCGTCAACTCTGTGCCATCTTCTAAGTGCGGCACGGCAAGAAAGGGCACTAGCCGGAGGAACGGGCCTTCTTGCCCTTCCCTTTCGTTGCCCGCTGCAGCCCACCCTGTGGACTACGCAACACAGGCCCGGTGAGACGAGTCAGCTTTTATACCCTGCCCCGTTACTAGCGCTTTACAACAAGGACTGATGAAATGGCAAAGCATCCAGCCATGCACAATAAAATCACGCTTAAAAGCAGTGATACATTAAAATGGTGGGAGAAAAATAGAATGAACTACCAGAGGAAAGGTCGGGGACCAACAAGACAAGCCCTGCATTGAGTGTGCAAATGCATCTGCAGCGCTGTTGCAGAAAGCGGGGGATACTGAGCGGAAGGCGTGTCTTCTCGATAGCTGTTGGACCTTGAAGTCTCTAAAAAGGCTACTGCTTTATTATTGATCACCATTAGGAGAGGTGCAGAATGTGTGCAGACAGAGGCTCGTGTATACACCATGTGTACCATGCCTTTTTCTCTTGTGAGAAACTCGAGACGGCTGGCACAATGCTTGGCCCAACTTGATGCTAACAACAACGACCCTGCGGGGTAGGACAGGTCAGCTGGTGAGCTCCATGGCCAGGCAGGGTCTAGAAGCTGGATCGCCACAGCTCTAGCCCCAGCTCTGCATGCTGAATCGCTGCCCGTGCCAACTGTGTTTTCCTGGGTGGTGCCAACCATTAGCAAGTTCACAGCTAATTTTTACCTCACCAGAAGGCCTAGCAGCATGACTGAATACTAATTTCCAGAGATACGATGACACATTATTCAGACTGGGAAAGCATTTATTAAAATGTTACATATTCTCAGAGACAC
>NW_025336501.1:7860-8107 GCF_004798865.1 Varanus komodoensis | reverse complement strand
GTGTCAAAAAGGCACGACGAGCCGATGGCAGATTCATGGAATTCATGCCAGGCACGACAAGCCGATGGCCGATTAATGGATTTCAGCCCAGGCACGACGAGCCGATGACCAATTAATGGATTCCCGCCATTGCACGAGCGGCTGATGGAATTTCTGTGCAATCCTTTGTGTCCAGGCAGCGATGCCGCCTCCAGCGGAGAAGCCCCTATCTCAGGTACATGTGCAAAGCGCCGTGGCTTATGGGCTG
>NW_025336501.1:5689-7760 GCF_004798865.1 Varanus komodoensis | reverse complement strand
CCGATCCGGGAATCAAACGCAGGGCTTGGCTTCTATGGGCGCAGGCAGGATGCCTGTTGAGGCAGTGCGGACCCGTTCCCGGAGGAATTGATGGGGGATCGGGCCCCGTTTCAGGGCCAGAATGCAAGCTTCCCCGCTGGCACATGCAGCATTCAATTTCCTGTACTTGTTCGAGCGGAGAAGAGCTGAGAAGTCTCATTTATACCATCCCATCTCTCCTCTGAAATACACGAGGGGACTCAGATATAGGAAAGGTGACACCCCCCCGGGCGGGGGGAGGTCTCCCGTCCCCTTTCCTCCTTGCAAGTGCCTTCCAAGGCGGCTCCAGTGGGGAGAGGAGGTTGTATGTGGCAAGCCTTTTTCTCACCAGTAATCCTTGACATTGATCCCTTTTTTAGTATTATGCACTATTACGTAACACACTTCCAGTACGATGAATATTTTCTGTACTGGAGAGAGAATAAGCTGAGCGATTCTTGTGGCTTGCACTTTTGTGGAGGTCCGAGTCGTTTTTGGGAGGAACCCCGGGAAGGGCCAAAATGGATAGAGGGGAGCAAACACTCACACGCGGGTCATTATCTTGAAAAAGAGTTGGAATGGCCAGTTTTGAACAGATGCTGTTGTTCTGATCAGAGTCCACATTGGAAAGCTGACTTAGCATTCCCTCTTTATGACACTGTTAGCTTTCGTATAGATCGTATCTTCCTTTGGCCAGCGGGCCTGGGGGGCCCATGCTGTCAAAATTTTCTGTTTGCCATCTCAAGGACCGTCGCTGAGAGATATTTCTGGTGCGACGTTTCTGGCTACGGAAGAGAACGCGGGAGTAAGTACATCCATGTTCCATCTCTCTCTTCATGTAAAGGGCGGCTTGATGGCCTGTGGCAGCGTCGTTCTCCTGAAGCTAGAGCCGCCTGGGAAAGCCCTTCCCTTTGGTTCTCAATGTGCATGCAGTTTTACCGATCTTTGTTGTTTGACGGGGGCCATCTGTCTGAGTTAAATTGGGGAGCGCAATGTTGAGCACGAAATCATTTGGTGGGGTAGAGGCCGACGTTCTTCCTTAGTCTTCCCCCATGCAGTGGACGGTCCACCTCAGAGGGCCCCGGGAAGAGTCTCACATGAAGGCCACGTCTCGTTTGCATCTGGGGTTGACTGCTCCAGGGCCCCGAGGACACCGACCGGGCACTTGATCTCCCAGAACGTTCATCAGAGAAACGACGAGCATCAGACCGTGATCGACGACGTGTTCTCTGCTGGAGATGGAGAGCGGCAGACAGGCTGATTCACGCAAAGTGAGTGTCTGATGTGCTGCTGCCAAAGCCCTTGGCATCAGAATTGTTTCTGCGGACGCAGCCCGTGTGAGGAAGATGCCCCCTGGCACCTCCCTTAAATCTTTCCTGTTGACATTGCCGACGTGGCATCCTTTTAATAGGTTCCCTGATGTACCTGCCGAAGCTGCTGTCACTCCTTCCGTGCACCATGTCCCGGGAGGTGGAAGGAGGCCACCCCCCCNATCTTTCCCGTTGACATTGCCGATGTGGCGGCATCCTTTTAATAGGTTCCCTGATGTACCTGCCGAAGCTGCCGTCACTCCTTCCGTGCACCGTGTCCCGGGAGGTAGAAGGAGGCCACCCCCCCAGATACATAAACAGCAGCGCCACAGTCCTCCAGATTGCTTTGGGCGCAGCCCCCCACGTGTTCAGGCAGGAAGAGCGCCTGCAATTCCCATGGTCCCGCGACGGGCTGGGGGAACACGCGTGGCTTAACATGCGTAGGCTTCCACCGCGCTCCATTGTCCTCACCCTTCGGGATCCTGCTCCACCGCTGTCCAGCCTGTGATTTTGCGCAGCCTGTGCTGATGACGACTGGACAATGCTAACCACCCCTCTTAGGTTTTGACCTTTCAGGGAGATGCTGGCAGTCCCGTCATTCGTGAGGCCGATGCCAGGAAGGAGCTGCGTGGGACCGTCAGCGGGGCGCTAGCCGTGCCGAGAAGGAGAAACCCGCAGTCTAAACGGGGGTGCCTCGGGTCGCATCGCACCTGAATGGAGTCCGAGACAGGACCCACCGCCCT
>NW_025336501.1:4554-5589 GCF_004798865.1 Varanus komodoensis | reverse complement strand
TAGGGAGATGCTGGCAGTCCCGTCATTCGTGAGGCCGATGCCAGGAAGGAGCTGCGTGGGACCGTCAGCGGGGCGCTAGCCGTGCCGAGAAGGAGAAACCCGCAGTCTAAACGGGGGTGCCTCGGGTCGCATCGCACCTGAATGGAGTCCGAGACAGGACCCACCGCCCTCCTGGATGAACGCGGGGACTTCCTTTGCAGCCTGCTGAGCGACTCGTTGAAAGCGAGCAAATGAACGTCACAGTGTGAAGCCTGCTCTGGAGCTGATTTTTCCTCGGTGGTTATTTTTGCAGCTTCTCATGTCGTTTTGCCCGAGGCAGGAATCTTCAGCCCTCACTGAAATAAACCTTGTCCCACTGAAAAACAGGCCCGTATCTCAAATCTGAGGGGGAGCTGCTCTGTCGGGCCATCCGATCTGTGCCACCGCATCTCTAGAAATTAGTATTGAATCATGGTGTGAGGTTTTCTGGTGAGGCCTAAAATTGGCTATGAACTCGCTCACCTTGGAACCACGCAGAAAAACAAAGGCCCACGTAGGACGTGAGGATGTGGTCTGAGCTGGTGTAACTAGAGCTTCACTGGAACGGCCGAGCTTCATGAGATTAGAGAGCCGTGCCCTTGGCGTCAGGTTCTGTCATTCTCAGGGATGTCCTGCCTTTGCCCCTGTGTCTGAGAGCCACTGCACGAACCGCCACCGAGCCTGCAGAGTTGTATATATTCGCACTGTGAGCTTGGGTGGCCTTTGGCAGATGTGGGGCGGGGGTGACCCCTCACAACGAAGTTGTAAATTCAATGTTGCTGAACATTTCCTTTTCAGTGAACTTGTATCTTTGGGGCTGGATGGCCCCTTGTTAGTCAATGATTTTATTTTAGCCTCTTCCTCCTACACTGTAAGTATAAAAAGTCAGTTCAGTATCACACCTCTGCCGACTTCCCTTGCTTTATTTTGCACTGGATTCAGGCGTTTACTGTCGCCTTGTGATTTAAGACTGCTGTAAACTGCGGATTCCCTGTGTGCTACGCTTTGCTGATTCTG
>NW_025336501.1:0-1114 GCF_004798865.1 Varanus komodoensis | reverse complement strand
TGCAGTGGACGGTCCGCCTCAGAGGGCCCCGGGAAGAGTCTCACGTGAAGGCCACGTCTCGTTTGCAGCTGGGGTTGACTGCTCCAGGGCCCCGAGGACACCGACCGGGCACTTGATCTCCCAGAACGTTCATCAGAGAAACGACGAGCATCAGACCGTGATCGACGGCGTGTTCTCTGCTGGAGGTGGAGAGCGGCAGACAGACCGATTCACGCAGAGTGAGTGTCTGATGTGCTGCTGCCAAAGCCCTTGGCATCAGAATTGTTTCTGCGGACGCAGCCCGTGTGAGGAAGATGCCCCCTGGCACCTCCCTTAAATCTTTCCCGTGGACATTGCCGATGTGGCGGCATCCTTTTAATAGGTTCCCTGATGTACCTGCCGAAGCTGCCGTCACTCCTTCCGTGCACCGTGTCCCGGGAGGTAGAAGGAGGCCACCCCCCCAGATACAGAAACAGCAATGCCACAATCCTCCAGATTGCTTTGGGCGCAGCCCCCCACGTGTGCAGGCAGGAAGAGCGCCTGCAATTCCCATGGTCCCGCGACGGGCTGGGGGAACACGTGGGGCTTAACATGCGTAGGCTTCCACCGCGCTGCATTTTCCTCACCCTTCGTGATCCTGCTCCACCGCTGTCCAGCCTGTGATTTTGCGCGGCCTGTGCTGATGGCGACTGGACGATACTAAGCACCCCTCTTACGTTTTGACCTTTCAGGGAGATGCTGGCAGTCCCGTCGTTCGTGAGGCCGATGCCGGGAAGGAGCTGCGCGGGACCGTCGGCGGGGCGCTAGCCGTGCCGAGAAGGAGAAACCCGCAGTCTAAACGGAGGACCCACGGGTCGCATCGCACCTGAATGCAGTCCGAGACAGGACCCACCGCCCTCCTGGATGAACGCGGGGACTTCCTTTGCAGCCTGCTGAGCCACTCGTTGAAAGTGAGCGAATGAGCGTCACGGTGTGAAGCCTGCTCTGGAGCTGATTTTTCCTCGGCGGTTATTTTTGCAGCTTCTCCTGTCATTTTGCCCGAGGCAGAAATCTTCAGCCCTCGCTGAAATAAACCTTGTCCCACTGAAAAACAGGCCCGTATCTCAAATCTGAAGGGGAGCTGCTCTGTCGGGCC
>NW_025336500.1:0-12727 GCF_004798865.1 Varanus komodoensis | reverse complement strand
GCCTCCGTTTCTGCCCATTCCGAGCGTGTAACGACAGTCGGAGACCCGCCCGGAGGCCGCGCCTTCCCGGCTTTACCCTGACAGAGGGACAAAAGTTGCCAAAAAAACAGGGCGATGCATGCACCAAGTCCCTTTTGAGATGCTGTCCCTCCGCAGGAATCTTTGCCTGCCGTTCCGAGTGTGTTCCGAGTGTGTTCCGACAGTCGGAGGCCCGCCCAGAGACCGCGATTTCCCGGCTCCACCCTGACAGAGGGGCAAAAGTTGCCAGGAAAACAGGGCGATGCACGCACCAAGTCCCTTTTGAGACGCTGTCCCTCCGCGCAGGCCTCCGTTTCTGCCCGTTCCGAACACGTTCCCACGGTCAGAGGCCCGCCCGGAGGCCGGGATTTCCCAGCTCCACCCTGACAGAGGGGCAAAAGTAGCCCGGAAAACAGGGAGATGCACGCTCCTAGACATGCTCCTTAGAGAAACTGTCCCTCCGCGCAGGCCTCCGTTTCAGCCCATTCCGAACGCGTTCTGACAGTCGGAGACCCACCCACAGGCCGCGACTTCCTGGCTCCACCCTGACAGAGGGGCAAAAGTTGCCAGGAAAACAGGTCGATGTACGCACCTGGTCCTTTTGGAGACGATGTCCCTCTGCGCGGGCCTCCGTTTCTGCACGTTCTGAGCGCTTTTTGCCGGTCGGAGTCCCACCCAGAGACTGCGATTTCCCGGCCCCACCCTGACAGAGGGAAAAAGTTGCCCGAAAAAGAGGGCCACACGGACACACATAGTCCTCTTTGAGACGCTGTCCCTCCGCGCAGGCCTCCGTTTCCACCCATTCCGAGAGCGTTCCGACAGTCGGAGACCCACCCGCAGGCCGCGACTTCCTGGCTCCACCCTGACAGAGGGGCAAAAGTTGCCCCGAAAAGAGGGCCATGTGGACACACCTAGCCCTCTTTGAGACGCTGTCCCTCCGTGCAGGCCTCCGTTTCTGCCTGTTCTGAGTGTGTTCCGACAGTCGGAGGCCCGCCTTGAGGCCACGATTTCCCGGCCCCACCCTGACAGAGGCCCAAAAGTATCCCCAAAAAGAGGGTGACGCGGACACACCTAGTCACTTTTGAGACCTTTTCCCTCCGCACATGCCTCTGTTTCTGCCCGTTTCGAGCACGTTCCGACGGTCGGAGGCTTGCCCGGGGGACACGATTTCCCGGACCCACGCTGACAGTGGGGCAAACGATGCCTCGAAAACAGGGTGACGCGCGTCCACCTAGTCCTCTTTGAGACGCTGTCCCTCTGCTCAGGGCTCTGTTTCTGCCCGTTCCGAGCACGTTCCGACAGTCGGAGGACCGCCCGGAGGTTGCGATTTCCCGGCCCACCCTGACAGAGGGCCAAATGTTGCCCCGAAAAGAGGGGGATGTGCGCGCACCTAGTCCTCTTGGAGACACTGTCCCTCCGCGGGGGCCTCCGTTTCTGCCTGTTCTGAGTGCGTTCCGACAGTCGGAGGACCGCCCGGAGTCCGCGATTTCCTGGCCCCACTCTGAAAGAGGGGCAAAAGTTGCTCGGAAAAAAGGGCCACGAGGACACGCATAGTCCTCTTTGAGATGCTGTCCCTCTGCGCAGGGATCCGTGTCCGCCGTTCCGAGTGCGTTCCGAAGGTCAGAGGCCCACAGAGATTCCGAGACTTCCCGGCTCCACCCTGACAGAGGGGCAAGAGTTGCTCCGAAAAGAGGGCCACACGGACAAACCGAGTATTCTTTGAGACGCTGTGCCTCGCGCAGGCCTCCATTTCCGCCCGTTCCGAGCACGTTCCGAAGGGCGGAGGCCCGCCCGGAGGCGGGGAATTCCCGGCCCCACCCTGACAGTGGGGCTAAAGTTGCCCCGACAAAAAGGGGAAGCGCGCGCGCCTAGTCCTTTTGGAGAAAATGCCCTCCGGGCAGGCCTCCGCTTCCGCTTGTTCTGAGCGCGTTCCGACGGTCGGACGCACGCCCGGAGGCCATGATTTCCCGGCCCAACTCTGACAGAGGGGAAAATGTTGCCCCAAAAAGAGAGTGACGCGGACACACCAAGTCCTCTTTGAGATGCTGTCCTTCCGCGTGGGCCTCCGTTTCCGCCCATTCCGAGAGCGTTCCGACGGTGTTAGGCCCGCCCGGAGGCCCTGATTTCACGACCCCAGTCTGACAGAGGGACAAAGGTTGCCCCGAAAAGAGGGCGACGCGCGCGCACCTTATCCTCTTTGAGATGCTGTCCTTCCACGCAGGCCTCCGTTTTAGCCCGTTCCAAACACGTTCCCACGGTCTGAGGCCCGCCCGGAGGCTGGGATTTCCCGGTTCCACCCCGACAGAGGGGCAAAAGTAGCCTGGAAAACAGGGAGATGCACGCACCTAGACACCTTAGAGAAACTGTCCCTCCGCGCAGGCCTCCGTTTCCGCTTGTTTTGAGTGCGTTCTGACGGTCAGAGTTCCGCGCGGAGTCCGCGATTTCCTGGCCCCACTCTGACAGGGGGCAAAAGTTGCCCCGAAAAGGGGCCACTAACGCGCACTTACTTCTCTTTGAGACGCTGTCCCTCCAGGCAGGTCTCCGTTTCTACCTGTTCTGAGGGCGTTCCGATGGTCGGAGGCCCTCCCAGAGGCCGCGATTTCCTGGCTCCACTCTGACAGAGGGGCAAAAGTTGCTCCGAAAAAAGGGCCACGCGGACAGACATAGTCCTCTCTGAGACGCTGTCCCTCGGCGCAGGCTTCCATTTCTGCTAATACCGAGCGTAATACGATGGTCGGAGGCCAGGCAGAAGGCAAGGATTTCCCGGCCCCACCCTGACAGAGTGGCAAAAGTTGCCCGGAAAACAGGGCGAAACGCACGCACTTAGTCCACTTTGATAAGCTGTCCTTCGTGCAAGCTTCCGTTTCCTCCCGTTCCGAGGGCGTTCCGACAGTCGGATGCCCTCCCGGAAGCAGGGATTTCCCGGCCCCACAGTGACAGCGCCTGAAAGAGGACTGGGTGTGTCCAAGTGGCGCTCTATTCGGGGCAACTTTTGCCCCTCTGTCAGGGTGGAGCCGGGAAGTCGCGGCCTCCGGGCGGGACCCCGACCGTCGGAACGTTCTCGTAAAGGGCTGAAGCAGAGGCCTGCGCGAGGGACAACGTCTCAAAGAGGACTAGGTGTGTCCACGTGGCCCTCTTTTGGGGCAACGTTTGCCCCTCTGTAAGGGTGGAGCCGGAAAATTGCAGCCTCCGGGCGGTCCTCCGAATGTCGGAACGTGCTCGGAACGGGTGGAAACGGAGGACTGCGCGCAGGGAGAGTATCTCCAAGAGGACTAGGTGCGCGTGTCCCCATTTATTTGGGCCAACTTTTGCCCCTCTGTCAGGCTGGGGCCGGGAAATCGCAGCTACCAGGCGGGCCTCCGACCGTTGGAACGCGCTCAGAATCGGCGGAAATGGAGGCCTGCTCGAGGGACAGATGCTCAAAGAGGACTAGGTGTGTCCGCGTCACCCTCTTTTCGGGGCAATTTTTCGCCCTCTGTCAGAGTGGGGCCGGGAAATCAAGGCCTCCGGGCGTATGTCCGACTGTCGGAACGCGTACGGAACGGGCGGAAACAGAGGCCTGCGTGGAGGGACAGCCTCTCAAAGAGGACTAGGTTTGTCCATGTGGCCCTCGTTTCGGGGCTACTTTTTCCCTTCTGTCAGGGTTGGGCCGGATATCCCGGCCTTCAGGCAATTCTCCGACCGTGGAAACTTGGTCGGTACGGGCAGTAACGGAAGGGTACGCGGAGAGACAGCGTCTCAAAGAGGACTAGGTGCGTCCTCGTGGCCCTCTTTTCGGGGCAACTTTTTCCCCTCTGTCAGGGAGGAGCCGGGAAATCGCGGCCTCCAGGCGGTCCTCCGACTGTCGGAACGCGCTCGGTAATGGTTTAAACGGAGGCCTGCCTGGCCGGAAAGAGTCTCAAAGAGGACTAGGTGTGTCCACGTCACCCTCATTGCAGGGCAACTTTTGCCCCTCTGTCAGGGTGGGGCCGGGAAATCGTGGCCTCCGGGCGGGTCTCTGACCGTCGGAACGCGCTCGGAACGGGCAGAAACAGAGGCCTGCGTGGAGGGACAGTGTCTCAAAGAGAACTAGGTGTGTCCGTGTCGCCCTCTTTTCTGGGCAAGTGTTGCCCATCTGTCAAGGTGGGTCCAGGAAATCGCGGCCTTTGAGCGGGCCTCCAGCTGTCGGAACGCACTCGGTACGGGCAGAAACGGCGGGCTACGCGGAGGGGCAGCGTTTCAAAGAGGACTCGGTGTGTCCGCGTCGCCCTCTTTTCGGGGCAACTTTTGCCCCTCTGTCAGGGTGGGGCCTGGAAATCGCGGCCTCCGGGCGGTCCTCCGACCGCCGGAACGCGCTCAGAACGGGCGGAAACGGATTCCTGCGTGGAGGGACACCATCTCAAAGAAGACTAGGTGAGTCCGCGTGGCCCTCCTCTCGGGGCAAATTTTGCCCCTCTGTCAGGGTGGGGACGGGAAATCGCAGCCTTTGGGCGGGCCTCCGACCGACCAAACGCAGTCTGAACTGTCGGAAACGGAGGTCTGCGCGGACGAACAGTGTCGCAAAGAAAACTAGGTGCGCCTGCGTTTCCCCCTTTCGGGGCAACTTATGCCCCTCTGTCAGGGTGGGGCCGGGAAATCGCAGCCTCAGGGCGGGCCTCCGACCGTCGGAACGCACTCGGAACGGGCAGAAACGGAGGCCTGCATGAGGGACAGAGTCTCAAAGAGGACTAGGTTTTCCGCGTCGCCCTCTTTTTGAGGCACCTTCTGCCCCTCTGTCAGGGTGGGTCCGGGATCTCGCGGACTACGGGCGGGCCTCCGACCGTTGGAACGCACTCGGAACGGGCGGAAACGGATTCCTGCATGGAGGGACAGCTTCTAAAAGAGGCTAGGTGTGTCCGCGTGGCCCTGTTTTCGGGGCAACTTTTGCCCTCTGCCAGGGTGGAGCCGGGAAATCGCGGCCTTTGGGTGGGCCTCCGACCGAAGGAACGCGCTCTGAAAGGGCGGAAACAGAGGTCTGTGCGTAGCAACAGGTTCTCAAAGAAAACTAGGCGCGCGTGCATCTCCCCCTTTCGGTGCAACTTTTGCCCCGCTATAAGGGTCGGGCCGGGAAATCGCAGCCTCTGGGCCTGCACCCGAACGTGGAAAGCACTTGGAATGGGCGTAAATGGAGGCCTGTGCAGAGGGACAGAGTCTCAAAGAGGACTAGGTGTGTCCGTGTCGCCCTATTTTCGGGGCAAGTCTTGCCCATCTGCCAGGGTGGTGCCGGGAAATCGCGGCCTCCGGGCGGGCCTCCGACCAAAGGAACGCGCTCTGAAAGGGCGGAAACGGAGGTCTGTGCGGAGCAACAGGGTCTCAAAGAAAACTAGGCGCGCGCGCGTCCCCCCTTTCGGGGCAACTTATGCCCCTCTGTCAGGGTGGGGCTGGGAAATCGCTGCCTCTTGGTGGGCCTCCGAACGTCGGAACCCGCACGGAACGTGCGGAAACGGAGGCCTGCACTGGGGGACAGCGTCTCAAAGAGGTCTAGGTGTGTCCGCGTTGCCCTATTTTCGGGGCAAGTGTTGCCCATCTGTCAGGGTGGTGCCGGGAAATCGCGGCCTCCGGAAGGTCCTCCGACCGTCGGAACGCACTCAGAACAGGCAGAAACTGAGGCCTGCGTGGAGGGACAGCGTCTCAAAGAGGAGTAAGTGCACGTGCATGGCCCCTTTTCGGGGCAACTTTTGCCCCTCTGTCAGGTGGGACCGGGAAATGGCGGCCTGCGGGAGGGCTTTCAACCGTCGGAACGTGCTCGTAACGGGCGGAAATGGAGGCCTGTGTGAGGGACAGCGTCTCAAAGAGGAGTATGTGTGTCCGCGTGGCCCTCTTTTTGGGGCAACTTTTGCCCCTCTGTCAGGGTGGGGCCGGGAAATCATGGAGTGCGGTTGTGCCTCCGACCGTCCGAACGCCCTCGGAACGGGCGGAAACGGAGGCCTGCGACAAGGACAGCTTCTCAAAGAGGACTCGGTGTGCGCGCTTCGCCCTATTTTCTGGGCATCTTTTGCCTCTCTGGCAGGATCGGGCCGGGAAATCCTGGCCTTCGGGCGGACACCCGACCGTTGGAATGCGCACGGAATGGGCGGAAATGGATGCCTGCGCGGAGGGACAGCGTCTCAAAGAGGACTAGGTGGACGCGGGTCACCCTGTTTTCGGGGCAATGTTTGCCGCACTGTCAGCATGGGGCCAGGAAATCGCGGCCTCCGGGCGGGCCTCCGACCATCGGAACGTGCTCAGAACGGGCGGAAACGGAGGCCTGCACGAAGGACAGCTTCTCAAAGAGGACTAGGTGCGCGCGTTTCGCCCTTTTTTCCGGCCATCTTTTGCCTCTCTGTCAGGTTCCGGCCGGGAAATCCTGGCCTTCGGGCGGACACCCGACCATCGTAACGCGCTCGGTATGGGCAGAAACGGAAGCCTACGCGGAGGGACAGCGTCTCAAAGAGGACTATGTGTGTCCGCGTGGCCATCTTTTCGGAGCAGCTTTTGCCCCTCTGTCAGAGTGGGGCCAGGAAATCGCGGCCTTCGGGAGGACCTCCGACCTTCGGAACGCACTCAGAACAGGCAGAAACGGAGGTCTGCGTGGAGGGACAACGTCTCAAAGAGGAGTACGTGCCCGTACATTGCCCCTTTTCCGGGCAATTTTTGCCCCTCTGTCAGCCTGGGGCTGGGAAATCGCGGCCACCGGGCGGGCCCCCGACCATTCGAATGCACTCGGAATGGGCGGAAATGGAGGCCTGCGCGAAGGGACAGCATCTCAAAGAGGACTAGGTGTGTCCGCGTCACCCTGTATTCGGGCAACTTTTGGCCCTCTGTCAGGGTGATGCCGGGAAATTGCGGATCCGCGCGGGCCTCCGACCGTCAGAACGTGCTCTGTACGGGTGGAAACGGAGGCCTGCGGAAGGATAGTTTCTCAAAGAGGACTTGGAGCGCACCCTTCGCCCTGTTTTCCAGACAACTTTTGCCCCTCTGTCAGGGTGGAGCCGGGAAGTCGCGGGCTCTGTGCGGGCCTCCGACTGTCGGAACGCTCACGGAATGGGCGGAAACAGAGGTCTGCGCGAGGGACTGCGTCTCCAAGGGAACCAGCTGTGTCTGTGTAGCCCTCTTTTTGGGGCAATTTTTGCTCCTCTGTCAGGGTGGGGCCGGGAAATCGCGGCCTCTGGGCGGGCCTCCGACCATCGGAACGCTCTCGTAATGCACGGAAACGGAGGCCTGCGCAAAGGACAGCTTCTCAAAGAGGGCTAGGTGCGCGCGCCTCGCCCTGTGTTCCGGGCATCTTTTGCCTCTCTGTCAGGGTCGGGCCGGGAAATCGCGGGCTCTGTGCGGGCCTCTGACCGTCGTAACGCTCTCGGTATGGGTAGAAACGGTAGCCTGCGCGGAGGGACAGCGTCTCAAAGACGACTATGTGTGTCCGCATCGTCCTCTTTTTGGGGCAACTTTTGCCCCTCTGTCAGAGTGGGGCCGGGAAATTGCTGCCTCTGGGAGGGCCTCTGACCGTCGGAACGCACTCAGAACAGTCAGAAACGGAGGCCTGCATAGAGGGACAGCATCTCAAAGAGGAGTAAGTGCGTGTGCATGGCCCTTTATCGGGGCAACTTTTGCACCTCTGTCAGGATGGGCCCGGGAAATCGCGGCCACCGGGTGGGCCTCCGACTGTTGGAAAGCGCTCGGAACGGGTGGAAACGGATTCCTGCGCGGAGGAACAACGTCTCAAAGGGGACTAGGTGTGTCCGCGTCACCCTGTTTTCGGGGCAACTTTTGCCCTCTGTCAGGGTGGGGCTGGGAAATCCCGGCCTCCAGGCGGGCCTCAGAGAGTGGGAACGCATACGGAATGGGCAGAAACGGAGGCCTGCGTGGAAGGACAGCGTCTCAAAGAGGACTAGGAGTGTCCACGTGGCCCTCTTTTTGGGTCAACTTTTGGGCCTCTGTCAGGGTGGGGCTGGGAAATTGCGGCCTCCGGGCAGGCCTCCGACCGTCAGAACGCGCTCAGAACAGGCGGAAACGGATTTCTGCACGGAGGGACAGCGTCTCAAAGGGGACTTGGTGTGTCCGCGTCACCCTTCATTTGGGAAACTTTGGGCCTCTGTCAGGTAGGGGCCGGGAAATCGCGGCCTCTGGGCGGGCCTCCGACCGTCAGAACGCGCTCGTTATGGGCAGAAACGAAGGCCTGCATGGAGGGACAGCGTCTCAAAGAGGAGTAAGTGTGCCTGCATGGCCCCTTTTCGGGGCAACTTTTGCCCCTCTGTCAGGCTGGGCGCAGGAAATCGCGGCCACTGGGCGGGCCTCCGACTGTTGGAATGCGCTCAGAATTGGCGGAAATGGAGGCCTACGTGGAGGGACAGCGTTTCAAAGAGGACTAGGTGTGTCCGCGTCACCCTCTTTTCGGTGCAACTTCTGGCCCTCTGTCAGGGTGGAGCCGGGAAATCGTGGCCTCCGGGCGGTCCCCCGACCTTAGGAACACGCACAGAATGGGTGGGAACGGAGGCCTGCGTGGAGGGACAGCGTCTCCAAGAGGACTAGGTGGGCGCGCATCCCCGTTTTCGGGACAACTTAACCCCACTGTCAGCGTGGGGCCGGGAAATCTCTGCCTCCTGGCGGGCTTCCGACCGTCAGAACATGCTCGGAACGGGTGGAAGCGGAGGCCTGCGCGGAGGGACAGCGTCTCAAAGAGGACTGGGTGTTTCCGCGTCATCGTCTTATCAGGGTAACTTTTTGCCCTCTGTCAGAGTGGGGCCGGGAATCTCGGCCTCCGGACGGGCCTCCGACCGTCGGAACGCGCTCGGAACGGGCGAAGCGGAGGCTTGCGCGGAAGGACACCGTCTCAAAGAGGATTAGGTGTGTCCGCCTCACCCTCTTTTCGGGGAAACTTTTGGCCCTCTGTCAGCGTGGGGCCGGGAAATCTCGGCCTCCGGGCCAGTCTCCGACCGTCGGAACGAACTCAGAAAGGGTGGAAACGGATTCCTGCGCGGAGGGACAGCGTCTCAAAGGGGACTAGGTGTGTCCGTGCAGCTCTCTTTTCTGGGCAACTTTTGCCTTCTGTCAGGGTGGAGCTGGGAAATCCCGGCCTCCGGGCGGGCCTCAGACCATGGGAACGCGGACGGAACGGGCAGAAAGGGAGGCCTGCGTGGAAGGACAGCGTCTCAAAGAGGACTAGGTGTCTCCGCGTGGCCCTCATTTCGGGTCAACTTTTAGGCCTCTGTCAGGGTGCGGCCGGGAAATCGCGGTCTCCGGGTGGGCCTCCGACCGTCTGAATGCTTTCGGAACAGACGGAAATGGATTTCTGCGCGGAGTGACAGCATCTCAAAGGGGACTAGTTGTGTCCACGTCACCATATTTTTAGGAAAATTTGGGCTTCTGTCAGGGTGGGGCCGGGAAATCGCGGCCTCTGGGCGGATGTCAGAAAGTGGGAACGCGTACGGAACGGGCAGAAATGGAGGCCTGCGTGGAAGGACAGCGTCTCAAAGAGGACTAGGTGTGTCCGTATGGCCCTCTTTTCGGGTCAAATTTTGCCGCTCTGTCAGGGTGGAGCAAGGATTTCGCGGTCTCCGGGTAGGTGTCCAAATGGCAGAACGCGCGCGGAATGGGCGGAAAGGCAGGCCTGCGCGAGGGACTACGTCTCAAAGAGTACTAGGTGTGTCCACGTGGCCCTCTTTTCGGCGCAACTTTCGCCTCTCTGTCAGGGCGGAGCCAGGAAATTGCAGCCTCTGGGTGGGTATCCGACCGTTGGAACGCACTCGGAACGGGTGGAAACGGATTCCTGCGCGGAGGGACAGCATCTCAAAGGGGACTAGGTGTGTCCGCTTCACCCTCTTTTCGCGGCAACTTTTGCCCCTCTGTCAGATTGGGGCCGGGAAATTGTGGCCTCCGGACGGAAGTCCGACCGTCGGAACGCGCTCAGAAAAAGCGGAAACGGAGGCCTGCGTGGAGGGACAGCATCTCAAAGAGGACTAGGTGTGTCCGCGTTACCCTCTTTTCGGGGCATCTTCTGGCCCTCTGTCAGGGTGTGGCCAGGAAATCGCAGATCTGGGTGGGCCTCCGACCGTCGGAACGTGCTCTGTATGGGCGGAAACGGAGTCCTGCGCGAGGGACAGATGGTCATGGAGGATTAGGTGTGTCCGCGTGGCTCTCTTTTCAGGGCAACTCTTTCCCCTCTGTCAGGGTGGAGCTGGGAAATCGCGGCTCTGGGCGTTCCTCCGATTGTCGGAAAGCGCTCGGAATGGCCGGAAACGGAGGCCTGGGCGGGGGGACAGCATCTCAAAGGGGACTGGGTGCATGCATCCCCTGTTTTCCGGGCAACTTTTGGGCCTCTGTCAGGGAGGAGCCGGGAAGTCGCAGCCTCCGGGCAGGTCTCCGACAGTCAGAACGCGCTCGGACTGGGCGGAAACAGAGGCCTGCGTGAGGGACTGCGTCTCTAAGGGAACCAGGTGTGCCCGTGTGGCCCTCTTTTCGGGGCAACTTTTGCCCTCTGTCAGGGTGAAGCCGGGAAATCCCGGCCCCCGGGCGGTCTCCGACTGTGGGAATGCGTACGGAACGGGCAGAAACGGAAGCCTGCGTGGAAGGACAGCGTCTCAAAGAGGACTAGGTGTGTCCGCGTGGCCCTCTTTTCGGGTCAACTTTTAGGCCTCTGTCAGGGTGGGGCCGGGAAATTGCGGCCTCCGGGCGGGCCTCCGACCGTCGGAATGCTTTCGGAAAGGAAGGAAACGGATTTCTGCGTGGAGTGACAGCGTCTCAAAGGGAACTAGGTGTGTCCGTGTCACCCTCTTTTCGGGGCAACTTTTGTCCCTCTGTCAGGGTGTGGCCGGGAAATCGTGGATCCGGGTGGGCCTCCGACCGTCGGAACGTGCTCTGTAAGGGCGGAAATGGAGGCCTGCGCGAGGGAAAGATGCTCAAAGAGGATTCGGTTTGTCCGCGTGGCTCTCTTTTCGAGGCAACTCTTTCCCCTCTGTCAGGGTGGAGCCGGAAATCCCGGCCTCCGGGCGGGCCTCAGACCGGGGGAACGCGCACGGAACGGGCAGAAACGGAGACCTGCGTGGAAGGACAGCGTCTCAAAGAGGACTAGGTGTGTCCGTGTGGCCCTCTTTTCGGGTCATCATTTGGGCCTCTGTCTGGGTGGTGCCGGGAAATCGCGGCCTCCGGGCGGGCATCCTACCGTCGGAATGTGCTCTGCACGGGCGGAAACGGAGGCCTGCGTGAGGGACAGATGCTCAAAGAGGACTAGGTGTGTCCGCGTGGCACTCTTTTCGGGGCAACTCTTTCCCCTCTGCCAGGGTGGAGCCGGGAAATCACGGCCTCTGGGCGGTCCTCCGACAGTTGGAACGCAATCGGAACGGTGGGCACAGATTCCTACACGGAGGGACAGCGTCTCAAAGGTGACTAGGTGCGTACATCACCGTGTCTTCCGTACAACTTTTGCCCCTCTGTCAGGGTGAAGCCGGGAAGTTGCGGCCTCCGGCGGGTCTCCGACTGTCGGAACGTGCTCGGAATGGGCACTAACGGAGGCCTGCGCGGGGGACTGCGTCTCCAAGGGAACCAGGTGTATCCGTGTGTCCCTCTTTCAGGGTCAACGTTTGCCCTCTGTCAGGGTGGAGCTGGGAAGTCGCGGTCTCCGGGCGGGCCTCCGACCGTCGGAACGTGCTCGGAACGGGCAGAAACGGATTTCTGCGTGGAGGGACAGCGTCTCAAAGGGGACTAGGTGTGTCCGCGTCACCCTATTTTTCAGAAACTTTTGGGCCTCTGTCAGGGTGGGGCTGGGAAATCCTGGCCTTCGGGCGGGCCTCCGACCGTCGTAACGCGCTTGGTATGGGCAGAAACGGAAACCTGCGTGGAAGGACAGCATCTCAAAGAGGACTATGTGTGTCCACGTGGCCCTATTTTTGGAGCAACTTTTGTTCCTCTGTCAGAGTGGGGCCGGGAAATCGTGGCCTACGGGAGGGCCTCCTACCGTCGGAACGCACTCAGAACAGGCAGTAACTGAGGCCTGCGTGGAGGGACAGCGTCTCAAAGAGGAGTAAGTGCGCGTGCATGGCCCCTTTTCGGGGCAACTTTTGCCCCTCTGTCAGGTGGGACCGTGAAATGGCGGCCTGCGGGTGGGCCTCCGACCGTCGGAACGTGCTCGGAATGGGCAGTAACAGAGGCCTGCGCAAGGGACAGCGTCTCAAAGGGGACTAGGTTTGTCCTCATCACCCTCTATTCGGGGCAACTTTTGGACCTCTGCTAGTTTTGGAGCCGGGAAATCGCGGCCTCTGCGCCGTCCTCCGACCGTCGGAACGCGTTGGAACGGGTGGAAACGGAGGCCTGCAGGGAGGGTCAGCTTCTCCAAGAGGACCAGTTGGATGCGGATCCCCCTCTTCTCGGGCAAAGTTTGCCCCACTGTCAGTGTGGGGCCAGGAAATTGCGTGGGGCCAGTGTCTCAAAGGTGACTAGGTGCGTGCATCTCCCTGTTTTCCCGGCAACATTTGCCCCTCTGTCAGGGTGGAGCTGGGAAGTCGCGGCCTCCGGGCGGGTCTCCGACTGTCGGAACGCGCTCGGTACGGGCGGAAACGAAGGCCTGCGTGAGGGCTGCGTCTCCAAGGGAACCAGGTGTGTCCGTGCGGCCCTCTTCGCGGCAACTTTTGCCCTCTGTGAGGATGGAGCCGGGAAATCCCAGCCTCCGGGCGGGCCTCAGACCCTGGGAACGTGTACAGAACGGGCAGAAACAGAGGCC
>NW_025336499.1:0-15581 GCF_004798865.1 Varanus komodoensis | reverse complement strand
CCCAGTGCAGATATTGCCATCTAAATTGCCCAGAAATCGATCTGGGAATACACAACTGAAAGCCTGTTGCCAGAAGGACCTAAGAAAACCATCTCCTTTTGGACTGGAAGGGTTTTTTTGCATTAACGAACTGTTGAAATCCTGGGACTTCATTGGATTGAATTTTGAAAGTAAGAGCACTATGCAAAAAGTCTGTGTTCCAATTCCTTTGAAAGACAAATGATGTGAGCTCCACCTGAGCTGTCAAAATTGTTACTTTACCAGGTAGTTTATCTGTCACATGTTTTTGTTCTGATAGATATGTTAACCATCTAAAAAATGCCATGGAATAGGATTCTTCATTGCCCACCAATACATTGGCTGTGATGTCCTGTGGTGTATGTTTTTCATATCCTTGCCAAGAGCAAGTTCAGGGATTTTTTCAATGAAGACAAAACAGACACCACTGCCAGAAAACAATGGGACCACCATCTGGAGGAATCGCTCCCCATTGTCATTATCCATAATGACTGTCCCAGTCCATGTCCACCCAAAATGCAGCAGTAAAGAGAGGATCCTTGCATACTGGAGGGTCTCCCTCGGAGTCATGTTGAAGAAGGAAAGGCCGGGGGTTTTATCATTCATCACTGGTGCAGAGCCATATATCAGCTAAGGAGATGCAAGAAGGAGAGGGAGAAGCACCAGATAATACAGAAATTCTTTTGACATATTCGTTGTTTTGCAAACATTTACATAACATCAGCAATCTTCTCAACAATATTTTGATACAGAGATCCTCAGTTTGTCATTGCACATATGGGCACCTCCATATGGCCCTGAAAAGAGGTCTCCAGTGTGGCACCTTGGGGCATCTTTTTTTTCCCTACTTTGTGTAGACCCTCCTTTCTCAGATCCATGTCCACATGAAGGATCAGAGTCCCAGCAGAATATCCCCACTCCCCTCTTAGTTTGCTTCACCTTCAATGTTCTCCCTCATCCAAAGGAGAAAGAGAATATAACTTCCAATGTCCAAATCTCCATCTCCAAAGCGCAAATACAACTATGAAAGAACAAAGTGAATGTGAAGAAAATGTTACACTCCTATTCCCCATGTTTGTCGATATTACCGGTCCAGGGATTTCGGCCCGGCAGGGACAGAAGGGTCTCTGAGGTGAATGACTGGCTTAGGGTGTGGTGCCAGAAGGAACGCTTCAGGTTCTTCGACCACAGCACTCGTTTTCTTGCCAATGGACTTCTGGCAAGGGATGGGTTGCACCTCACGAGGATGGGGAAAAGGTCCTTTGGAGATGCTCTAGTAGGCTTCATCCAGAAGATTTTAAACTGAGCCGGAGGGGGGGGGGTTCAGACTCCCCAGAAATGTGTCTGTACAGCACTGGACAAGGGTGGGGAGAGGATCAGGGCTCTGGGATCAGGTTTTTAGAGGGACTGCAGGGACTGACAGGACTCCTACAGAGAGGGGCCAGGTATCAGGGAGGATGGGAGGAAGGAGGAGGCTGGGAACTCCAAGGAAAGGAAGTGGTGGGAAGGAGTTGAGGTGCATGTACACCAAAGCTAGGAGCATGGGTAATAAGCAGGAAGAGCTTGAAGCTCTCCTGGAAAAAGGAGGGTATGACCTGGTGGGACTCACAGGAAGTTGGTGGGATGAAAGGCAAGTCTGGAATGTGAACATAGAGGGGGTATCACCTTTTTAGAAAGGACAGGAAGGGAAAGAGGGTGGGGGTGTGGCTTTATACATCAGGGAAGGGATAGGATGTAGTGAGATAGAATGCAGCACAGATGGGGATTTGGTAGAGGCAGTCTGGATGAAACAGACTGTCTGGGTTTTGACAGGGAAAGAGACCTGACAGTGGGGATATGTTATCGCCCTCCAGGTCAACTTGAGACCCTGGATGATGTCCTGACAGGCCAGATTCTAAGGATACCTCGGGGGAGAGACACAGTAATTATGCGAGATTTCAATCTCCCGGATATTACTTGGGAGACTCACTCGGCGGTGACAGCCAGGTCACATCACTTCCTAGAAGCTATAGAGGGAGGGTTTTTTCACACAGAGGGTCCAAGAGGCAACGAGGGGGGGAAACATCCTTGATTTTATCTTGACCAACAGGGAGGAGCTGATAGATGAAGTACAGATTAGGGGAGCTCTGGATGTGAGTGATCACACCATTCTTTGCTTTGGGAACAGGGGACTGGGGATGTGCAGCAGGTCGAGCACTAGAAGCTGGGACTTCAAGAGGGCCAACATTGGTCAACTGAAGGCCAGACTGTGGAAAGTCTCCTGGGATAGGTTCCTGGAAGGTAAGCAAGTTGATGAGGGGTGGATGGCACTCAAAAGGGAGGTTTTGGAGGAGCGAGCCTTGATGATACCTCTAGTTAGTAAGGTGGGGAGGCGGAGGAGAGCCACGCCATGGATGCGAAAGGAGGTGTTTAGAGGGATTAGATGAAAGAGGAATCTCCATAGGAAATGGGTACTGGGGCAAATAGACAAAAGGGTATACCAGGAGGAGGAGGCCCGTTGAAGCAGGATTCTTCGGAAGGCTAAGGGTTATTACGAGGTGAGACTTGCCAAGAATATCAAGAGCAACAAAAAGGGCTTCCTTCAGAATGTAAATAGGAAGAGGAAGGGGAGACAAATAGTGGGACCACTAAATAAGGAGGAAGGCGATCCAGTGACTGATACAACGGAACAGACACAGATGCTAAATGACTATTTTGCCTCTGTGTTCTCCCCAAAGAAGGACGGGGGATATCCACATAGGAGATAAGATGAGGCTAGGGACTTAGGGGCACAGATTAGGGTCACTCCCCCCTAGAAGTTGAGGGGCTCCTCAGGGCATTGGACATTACAAAGGTGCCAGACCCTGATGAGTACTTAGAGAGTTGACAGGGGTTCTCTCACGCTTGCTGGCCTCCATTTTTAGGCCTCGTGGAGAACGGGTGAAGTTCCAGAGGACTGGAGGGTGGCGTCAGTGGTCCCAAGTTTCAAAAAGTGTAGTAGAAAGGACATGGGGAATTACAGACCAGGTAGCCTTACATCCATTGTAGGAAAAACAATGGAATGGCTCATAATTAAGAGAGATCTAGTGATGCTAGATGTGGAAGGGAGGCTGACAGCCACACAACACAGCTTCCACAAAAACAGGTCCTACCAGACAAAACTTGTGGAATTCTATGACAAGGTTTCAAGATGGATAGATGGAGGGGATGCAGTAGATGTGGTATACCTGGGTTTCAACAAGGCCTTTGACAAAGTGCCCCATGATATCCTGGTGGAGAAACTGAGGAGTTTTGGGATACACCAAAGCACTGTCCGGTGGATTAGGTAATGGTTGTCTGACCGAAAGCAAAAGGTAACCATTAGTGGGGCATCATCGGGATGGTGAACAGTGACAAGCAGGGTCCCCCAGGACTCTGTCCTGGGGCAGATCCTGTTTAATATTTTCATCAATGACATGGAAGAAGGGGTGAGCAGTCTGCTGATCAAATTTGCTGACGACACTAAGACTGGAGCAGTGGCCACAACTGAGGAGCAAGTACTCCAGATCCAGCAGGATGTGGACAGACTGTGGAAGTGGGCAGGAGACAGCAGAATAGCGTTCAATGTGGATAAGTGCAAGGTCTTGCACTTGGGGCATAGGAATAGGTATCATAAGTATAGGTTAGGTGACAAGTGGCTGGAGAGTAGCACTTGTGAAAGGGACCTTGGGGTACTGGTTGACTGCAGGCTAAAAATGCGTCAGCAGTGTGATGAGGTGGTCAAGAGGGCAAACGTCACCCTTGGTTGCACAGCCAGAAGTGTGGCTTCTAGATCGAGAGAGGTATTACTACCACCCTATATGACTGGTGTGCCCGCAACTGGAGTATTGTGCTCAGTTTTGGGCACCTCATTACAGAAAGGATATAGCCAGGTCAGAGTCAGTGCAGCATAGGGCCACAAGGTTGCTGACCGGTTTGTAGGGGATGGGGTATGAGGCGACAATGAGGGAATTGGGTCCCTTCAGCCTGGAGAAAAGGAGACTCAGAGGGGATACATTGGCGACATACAGGTAGGTGAAGGGATTTCACATGGAGGACCTGTTCTCCTCTGCAGAGGAAAGCAGGGCACGCTCCAACAGAGCAAAGCTCAGTGAACCAAGGTTCCATTTAGATGCCAGGAAGCACTTCCTGACAGTTAGGACCCTGAGAGTGTGGAATGGGCTTCAATGAGAGGTTGTTGAGGCCCCATCGGTGAGGGTGTTCAAAGATACGCTGGACATGCACATGGTGGGCATGTCGTGAGTGGAGCCAGCTGGAGCTGGGGGTCATACTAGATGGCCCAGGAGGCCCCTTCTGACTCACTCTGTTTCTATTTTCCTATGTGTGTTCTAAAGACACGCTCCCCACCTGTGGAATCTTGTAGATATCCAAGAGAGTTGCAATATGAAGGGAAGTTTGGGCATCCTGTCCCCCGATGACTGCTGTCAAGTGTTGCTTGATACCACACTGGTAGTTTGGGACTAATTTCCCTGTTGCGCATATCAGAAGCAAGGTGGCCTGATATGTCCACTTGGCAATGAAATAGCTGTCATAGATGCGGAAGCCCAAGGTGAGGTTGGACAGGATGTGAGGGTTGTCATTGATCTCCTGCACTGCAAATGTTAAGGCCAGGATATGCTGGTAATTCTTTGGCACCTCACTAGAAGCAAGAAAGTACCTCCTGCATTAGAGCATTCCTCACACAAATTTTTTGTTAGAAGCTCACAGTTGTTTTGGCATCAACATTATCATATCATATCAATGCCTTGCCTTGTCCAACATAGAGCTAACACTCTAGAATAATATTGATACCCATCTTCTGAGTAAACCATTCCCTGGGCTTTCTTATGGTAAAAGAATTTTGCAATCACATTTAGGTCAGCTCAGAGAGAAATCACCAGCAAGCTTCTGGGGAAAATCGAGACTTTAAAGTGGCAGCTCAAGGCCACTCCCTTCCTGATCTTTTTATGGAATGTAATAAATTGCCTCCTGAGAGCTTTTTTCACTTCTCTAATACACAGGTGAACATGAAAAGTTTTCATGTGTTGCTCTGGAAATAATGAAATGGCAAGGTTAGTTAAACTGAAGAAGTATAAAAGTGACATATTTTCTTTTCTGATCTTTCTTTCTTTCTTTCTTTCTTTCTTTCTTTCTTTCTTTCTTTCTTTTCATTATTTTATCTAGTATATGGTTTTTTAAAATTTTTGGCCAGGAAAACAATTTAAATATTTTAACTTACTGCAATTCAAACTCTTTTCTGTTTGGATATTTTGATGGGACACTGTAATGGGCATTTGGATGATTAATGGTGTCTTATCTGCAAAGCTATTTAATTTTTCTATTTTAGAACTAAGAACTGAGAAATATGGATGGTGTAAACTGACCCTGGCATGTGAATACCAACTGGGAATATAGTTGTGCTTACTTTGTGGCTTTCTAAATGAGGGGAAGAATATCAGTGTTCTCCAGATAGTTTAAGACTGAGGCCAAGATGCTTCTTTGTTGAGGCATTTCTGTTTGCGTGTTTGGAAATGTCTTTGAAACAGATATTTTCTTAATACATTATCTGACTTGTAATAAGACCTTAATTTGCAAACTGTCTGATACTGTTTAAGAAATTAATTATGGACATTGCAAACTGACCTTGATCGAGGCCTTGGTGTGTTGGAGGAGACGGCATCTCCTTTTCTCCATTGCCCTTTTCAGAGGAGTGGCTGCCTGATTGAGTTGAGGGACTTTCCGATTAATGAGTGCTGGGACAAGTGTGTCTCCCTGTGACTGATTTGAAGACCATCAACACCTCCTATCAGACTTGGAATAAATAGAAGTCAGAGTCCCCTGGTACAGAAATCATCTTTGAACAATGCATCTCTTAGCAAACTTAGTTCAACTAGTATTTTAATTTCAACTAATATTTTAATAGAATGTTAGAATTTTAGAAGGCTGATTAATTTATTTTACTTTCTTGCTTCTACTCTTTTGCCTTTCTCTCTCTCTCACTTTTTCTTTCTCTTCACTTTTTTAAAAAAATGCTTTGGTCTCTCTTCCCCTTACAATTTGTTTTCTCTGCATCAGGAATTCTGCTAAATTATGAATTTATTTACAGCAATGAAGGACTCAAAAGTTTGATGTATGGAGAGGAGTATTAATTTGGAAGAAGAAGCTGAATTAGATGTAGCAGATTTATTGAAACGATGGCTGCTTGAGTTCTTTGAACTGAATAATAGAGGCAAAATGAAGATGAGCTCCCCTTCTAAGCAAACTAAAGTTTTTAATTTTTTCAGAAAGCAGATGGCTGATATAATAAGCATTCAAGAAGCTCATGTAAAGAAAAAATTTGTACACATTCTGAATTGCAAGTCTCTAGGCAAACTTTAAGCAGCTCCAGCTCATTTAAAAAAAGGGGGATCACGATCTATATTAATAACCAAGGACTAAATGTGGTATAAGAATTTAAAGACCCAGGATGAAAGTTCACTGTTTTGAAGATTAGATTCCCAAATGGAAAAATAAATACATTAACAGCAATTTATACTCCAAATGATGCAGTAAAGATCTTACCCAAGATACTTTCAAATCATAAACCATTGGAGACAATTTGACAGGAAGAACAGGTTGCAGGAAGAAGATGGAGACTTAATGATAACCTTTTGGCACAAGAAGATATTTTGACAAAGTCAGAAGACGTATTGGAAGATTTTCTCATATTAAATAATGCATACAAGTGATGTCTCCATAGCTACAATATGGGAAGCCAGCAAAGTTTATATGAGAGGATATCTTTTAGAAATAATGTCCAAGAAAAAGTGAGGGAAATCAGCACATAGACTTTTGGAATGAATTCAAATTCTAGAGGAACATCATTAAAAATTAAAAAAAAAAAACCCAAACAAATTAACTTTAACTGAACTTGGACAATTAAGATATCAGCTAGATATGTCAGAAATAGAGGAGATACAAAAGAAGTTGAGATTTTTAAAACAAAAAAATTTTGAACATGCAAATAAACCTGGAAGATACTTAGTGTATTGTCTTATGAAGGAAGTGGCAAGGCAGATGTATAACAGGAGTGAAGAAGGATACTGGCATAACACAAGTTGGAAAAAAAGTAACAATCAATTAGTCTTTTCTTTTCCAAAGCTACATAAAAAGACACCAACCTCGGAAGATGGGATGGAGAAGTACATTGGAAAAACAAACCTTGAAAACTTCACACCAGAGCAGAGGAAAATATTGAGTGATATTATTTTTTCAAAGCTATTGCAAGCTATTAGTAAATTGAAAAAGACAGAGCATGTGTCCCTGATGGATTTATTGAAATGCAGTATAAATTTTTTGAGGAAAAACTAACAACTTCAAAAAGTAATGGATGAAATCAAAGAAAAGGGATTATTACCACCAACATGGCAGGAAGCCTGGATAACAGTGATACAAAAAGAAGGCAATGATGCTATGGTACCACACTCCTCTCAACCTGTTTCATTATTAAATGTTGATTATAAACTTTTTACTTCAAAAATGACAGAGAGATTAAGAAAATGTATAGAAAAACCAGATTTGGCCATAAAAGAAAGATGAAAGCTAACATACATTTTGTGATTGATGCAATTGAATGGGTCAAGAAAAAGAGGAAGAAAGCTGCATTTATTTTTTTAGCTGCAGAGTGGTTTACATACAGTATATGAAAACAGCAGCAAGAATCACAATTGCTTTTAAATGGAAATCATCAGAGCCCCCAGCAATTAAAGAATGGAGAAATAGATTCACAGAATATGTTATGGTGGCAAAGTTAACTAATTATGTAAATAGGAGATGGTTAGAAGAATTCACTGATAAATGGAAATGTTACTATGCTCAGCATGACTAATGGGACCTGAGGGGAGCGTGGAAAAGAAAAGGAAAAGCAGTAGAAGTTGAAGTGATTAGAAAATCTGTTGTTGCATAGATTAACATTTTCTTTTCTGTTAAACTCTCATAGAATGTTGACAGGAAGGCAGGGAGTTTGGGAGGACTGAACATGTTGAATATATAGGCAGTATTTGTACAAAATTCCCTTGGCAACATTGCAGACTGGTTTATTTTAATTTTTTGGTATATATTAGTTCTTTTTTGTTTTACATTTTTCTTTATTTATCTGTATATATTAAGAAAATAAAGGGAAAAATGGGGGAAAGGACGTGTTGCCTCTATCAAATAATGTCAACTATCTTAAAGATTTTTGTTCACCCATCGAGGAGAAAGTATGTAAACCAAAACATACACACATACACAACCTCTACAATATTTTTCAATCTCTTGTACACACATGGTTACATAATGATCTAACCATTGAGAACCAAGTGCATCCAACATGCAAGAAACTAAAACTTGCCTATCAAGTATTTTGCCTACAAATAAATTAAGTTTCCAATTAGCAAATGGGAAAGGGTACACTGAAGCTTCCTCCCAAGTGAAGTACATCACTACATAATGCAACAATCCTACCACCCCCATGGCAAAGGCTCATCAGCTTCTCAGTGAAGAGGCTTATGAGAATCCCCTGCAAGTTGTGAGGGATGTATCTAGATGGACATGTTCAGCCATTCGCACATAGGGGATCTGAAGACACATTTGTCTGATCACATCATAGTCCCAGTCAGAACAACCATCTTTGCATGTATGTGATTGGGGCCAGCAACAGAGTATAGGGTACACCACACCAAAAGGAATCCCTTCTAAGTAACAAGGAGTCCTGTAATGCAGTTGTTTCCAAATCTAACAGAGAACATTTGTCTTGGGATTGATCCTGAATCGGCCTTCCCTAAAAGCAAAGCATTTCCATGAAATGAAGGGGTTCACACATGGGACAATCTCTTCATCAGATTTATGAGTTCCCTCTCTGTCCATCCTGCCACAGATCAGCACATTCAGTAGGGACTGCTTTGGGAAGAAAGGGCAGGAGAAGTCTACTTCCCCAGAAATGTTGATCAAATCCAGAAGAGTTGATCCAATCCTGGCATTATGCAGTTTCCACAAGTGAAGACAGAGCAAAAAGAGAGAGGTGAATGAGCAGAGTTATTAACAGAGGATTAAGGGGAAGAGAAGTCATCCTGGAGAAACCTGTGTAATACAGAAATAATTAGAGGAAATGACTGGAAATAGAAGTGTGCCAAGCAGAAGTAATATAATTGTGAGGAAACTTAAAATCATACCAAAATGTATCCTTCTAGCTATGCAGATAGCAATGTTTCCATATCCCTTTCATAATATGAACTTCCTCTACTGACCAAGCAATTGTTCACAGGATGCATCTGCTACGACACATTCTGGGGATGAGCAGATAAAAAACAAGCAAGCAAGCAAGCAAACAGGTGGCAAAAACAAAATAATACCTCCTTACAGAAGCTCATCCAGCAATGCTAGTAGGGATTCTCCAGTGAAGGTTAATGGATCAGGAATGATGAAGGACATAGAAGCAATGGCACCAATCATGAGATCTCCCAGCTGTGCATACTCATGAAGTGGAGGCTGTGGTTCATGGTTCTTGCACTTTTCAAAAGCAGCCTTGCTTCCTACTTGGAGAAGCAAGCCAAGCAACACCACTCCTAATTCCCGCATGATGAGTGGAAGGATGAAACTTTACTCTTCATGCAAGTCCACTTGTTCCCATGCAGAGAACTGAGATTACAAATGCAGGCTCCCTCACAGCACTGGCTGTCACTATTTTATCCCTATGATCAAGCATCGCTGTATATATTGCCATCACCCTTCATAGTCTAGTAATGTGGCTTTGTTCATTAGAAATCTGCAGGGATGTTGAGTAGTAACAGAGCTGCCCATAGACAATTGAAGGTGAATACAGCAATTTGACCTCAGGTACAATGAAGTTGAAAACAGGAGTTGTTTTTCACACTTGACATAGAGCAGAGTATTTTTACACATGAAAAGGGAAGGTGTCATCACAAAGGAACATAGACCAATAAGGCTACACACAGCAGTCATGATGAATTACACTGGGGATTATGGCTTTATTCTAGACTGAGTGTACACATCCCCGACTCAGACTAGGACCATGGAAAGGGACGAGTAATGCTTCCTCTACAGCTATTTGCTTTGCAATATTCCTCCTACCACTGCCAATGGAATCTTTCCACTCACACAGCATTCCGGGAAGCACATTAACAACTGTGTATGGGATGGGAAATTTCATCCTCCTTTCCTTCTGTTGTGGCCCCAGAGTAAACTGGGAGCAATCCCGTTATTAGGACCAACAGAAATTCTTGAAATCATTGTACAAGCAGTTGAGTTGTCCAGAATACATTATCAAGCTCTCTCTCTCTCTCTCTCTCTCTGTGTGGGGGGGGGGGGAGAGTAAGAGAGACTGAGTACTTCCTGTGGATTTTGGATTCCATTTTCAAGAGCCTACACAGAAATTTTTTGGTTTTGTACATCTTTATCTGATTTGCCAACCTCATTCATTCAACTGAAATACAATTTCCTATTCATTTTGCAGTTTATTTCGAATTCATGGACCCAGAAGGGTTGCTTATTCCAACCTCATGCTTGCTTAAAAATTGAAAGCAGCAGAGTACATAACAGACTAATAAAAGCAGAATTTATTCTCCTCTGTGCAACATGTCCCTGTCAATGGATAGAGCGGTAGTCCTCCTGAAATCCTCTAAATTGACTTGCAAATATTATGACAATTGAAATGAACTTGATGGTCTGAACAGATGAGCAAAAGTTCCGGGGGTATCTAGGAAATGACTAGCCAATTGATATAATGTCTTTTCTTGTTCACCATTATCACTGACTGCGAACCAGACATCCTGGAGTGTGAAGTCAAATGGGTCTTAGGAAGTCTTAGCATCAACAAAGCTAGTGGAGGTGACAGCATTCCAACTGAGCTATTCAAAATCCTCAAAGACTATGCAGTTAATGTGCTACTTTCAGTCAGCCAGCAAATTTGGAAAACTCAGCAGTGGTCACAGGATTGGAAAAGGTCATTTATAATCTAATCCCAAAGAAGGGCAATGCCAAAAAATGTTCAACTACCACACCATTGCACTCATTTCACACACTAGCAAAGTTATACGCAAAATCCTACAAGTTAGGCTTCAGCAGTATGTGGACTGAGAACTACCAGAAGTACAGGCAGGGTTTCAGGGAGGAAGTGGAACTCAAGATCAAATTGCCAACACATGCTGGATCAAGGAGAAAGTTGGGGATTTCCAGAAAAACATTTACATTTGCTTCATTGACCATTTTAAAGCCTTTGATTGTATGAATCAGAACAAATTGTGGCAAGTCCTTGAAGAGATGGGAATACCAGACCATCTTATTTGTCTCTTGAGAAACCTGTATGTGGGTCAAGCAGCAACAGTTAGAACAAGATATGGAACAACTGACTGGTTCAAACTTGGGAAAGGAGAACAACAAGACTCTATATTGGCCCCCTATCTTTTTTTTAAGATATGTGTTGTCCTTGCTATGGGTTCTGGGTTTTTGATGTTGTTGTTCTCTCTCTGTAAGCCACCCATAGAATTTTTAAATAATTGGCACAACATACAAATAAATAAATAAATAACTTATGTACAGAGTACATCATGTGGAAGGCTGGGCTTGATGAATCTCATGCTGGAATTAAGATTGCAGGGATAAATATCAACAACCTCAGATATGCAGATGATACCACTCTCATGGCAGAAAGTGAAGAGGAACTAAAAAGCCTTTTGATGCAGGTGAAGGAGGAGAGTGCAAAAGTTGGCTTGAAACTCAACATTAGGAAAACTAAGATGATGGAATCCAGTCCTATCACTTCCTGACAAATGGATGGGGAAGAAATGGAGGTAGTGACAGATTTTATTTTCTTGGGCTCCAAGATCACTGCAGACAATTACTGCAGCCAAGAAATGAAAAGGTACTTGCTCCTTGGGAATAAAGCTATGGCAAATCTAGACAGCATACTAAAAAGCAGAGACATCACCCTGCCAACAATAGGTTGTATACTCAAGGCTATTGTTTTCCCAGATGTAATGTATGGTATGAGAGTTGGACAATAAGGAAGGCTGAGTCTTGAAGAAATGCTTTTGAATTGTGCTGCTGGAGAAGATTCCTGAAAGTCCTTTGGGCTGCAAAGAGATCAAATCAGTCTATCCTAAAGGAAATCAACCCTGACTGCTCTTTGGAAAGTCAGGTACTTTCAAATACTCAAATACTTTAGCCACCTAATGAGAAGGAAGGACTCATTGGAAAAGACCCTTATGCTGGGAACAATAGATGGCAAGAGGAGAAGGGGATGGCAGAGGTTGAGGTTGCCAGATGGAGTCACTGGAGGGTTGGCTATGGACTTTGGTTTACTCTGGGGGATGGTGGAGGACAGCACAACCTGAAGGAATAATGTCCATGCGGACGTGTAGAGTGGGGCATGAGTTTGCAACAGAATAACAATGGCAAAATGTTAAGTCTTGTTGAAAACAAATCAACATAATTCCTACAAGAGTAATTCCTGTTTATTCCATTTCAAGAGATATGTTGGAGTCTCCATGAGCACGCAGAAAGGGGTGAAGGGGCAGGCATTATCTACACCAGGGAGAGGTCCCCTTCCAAACTGGTAACAGGTTTGAGGTAAGTGAGAAGTGATTCATGCGGGGCAAAATATCCCACCTTCACCAGTACTTTGATGATGCTTGAGCTGGTGGTGACAGTTCAAGTCAATACTGGGGGAGGCATGGTGGGGAGGCAATGAAAGCAGCAACTCAATGTGCAGCAGCTGCCAAGAAAGCAATATGTAAGTTGGAGATCTGTACGAGTGGGAGCAAAATAAAACCGCCAATCTCATGGTGACTCTGATCCAGTCCTGTGGGAGCAGGGTCACTGCTGTCCTGACCTGCTCTGGGTTTCCGTGGGAACTTGTCTGACCTGTGGGGGAAACAGGATGCTTCACTGGAGAAGCTTCTGGAATGAATCAGCACAGCTTTTCTTACCTACCTGTGGCCTGGCAGAATTGAAGCCACTGCTCCTGTGAAGCTGTGTGGTAAATTCTACTTTTTTTGCAGTCAAGAGGTGCCTGTCCTGAACAGATGCAGAGTAGCTGAAAACAGCTTGAAATGGAATTTCCTGCATAGCTTACACAACTTGGAATTAGCCATTCAGGAAACTGTGTGTTGCAAGTCTGGAGGCTATGATGGTGAGTGAAAGGTTAGCCATGGATAATTCTGGGGCCTAGTAAATACTGTTGCACATTCCCCACGCAAAGAGGTTGCCAGAGGTATTTATGCTTGAATCATTCATCTTACGTAAGCATGCAGTGAATACAGCACTGAATCAAAGAGTTGTACCAAATAACAATATCATCAATGTTGTGTCCGATAGACCTGAACATGAAAGGTGGGGCCGGTTCGTTGAACACAATAACAGGAGCTGGCCGGCACAATAACAGGGAGTGGCTACCGGTAGCAGAGGGCGCATTGATATGCAACACTGAACACGCTACATGCAGCAAGGAACGCTTTGATATGCAACAAGGAGCTTGCAAAAGCAAATTCAACCACAAAGCTTGAGCTTCTGTACTTCACGCTTGCTTAAGCCGCTTGATATGAAACGTACTTTCCCACTTTCCCACTGGCGCACAAAGTAACGGTTAGCGCCAAGTACATCCGGGTAGAAAATGTATAAAAACTGTACCATCCCAATACCAGGGGCCGCACTCCTCTCAGAGTGTTGGTCCCTGCGCAGGTATATTAAAGGACCCTTCAACTCTCCATACTTCTTGTCCAGTGGTCTCATTCGATCATGCTACAACAATCAATAGATATTTTTTATTTAAAAAAGGAAAGGTGGAAAGGTGAAGAAAAAGTGGGAGATAAGCAAAGCAGTTCTCCATGATTAGGTCACCTTCTGCTGACAAACATAACACCCACACTTCACAATGGATTCCTAGATGCATTCTGGTGATTCCATTGGTGAAGGATTAGTTCAATCTGAAGGGAAATCGTTGGAGAATCACCTCAGTCAGAAGACCAGAGTATTGTCCTGTTCTTTTTTTTGGCTGAAGTCATACATTGCATTGTCTTTGAGCACAACTGTGGTTGGGATGAGATTTCCACGCATGTTGTTTTGTCCTAAAGCAAAACTTGATGTTATTCAAGTACAGTGGTACCTCAGCGCATGAATGACTCACTTCACGACCAAATTGGCTGTGATCACGGTCAACCTCGTGCAGAGAAGACGGGTGTGGTCGTAGTGATGCTAGGGAAGGTACATGGCTGCAATCGTGCTCGGGGGGACAGTGCCGTGATCTTTGTTGTTCTTTATTACTTTGTTGTTCTTTGTCCCTTTGCATCAAAATTTTGTGATTAAAAAAAGGGTTACCGAATGGATTAATCTTATTTATATTGACCCTTATAGGGAAACATGACTTGGGTCACAACGAATTTGTGTTGTGACCAGAGTTGTGGAATGAATTAAGTTCGTGAGCCAAGGTACCGCTGTAATTTTTCAAGTTGATAATTGAATGTTACACAGATAGAGTCAAACAAACACACTATAACAGAAACATTTGTTTCCCTGAAGTTAGGAGACACTCAACTAATTTCAGTGGACAACATTCAAAAGCATTCTGTTGGCATTGGGTGGTCTTGTCTTTAAAACTGCTCTGTAGTTTGGGTCACTTTGAATTGCCCCTCAGGGAGCCCTTGTAACTCAGTGCCTCTGTTCACAAAGTGATTACTGAGTCCATCTTCCCTTCTCCACATTTGTAGCACTCTAACCCTAACCCTAAGCCTAGCCCCAGCCCTTCCCTCCTCTAATCTCTTTTTTCTTTAATTGAATTTTATTTTACCAGAAACAAACAAACAAAACAAAACAAAACAGAATTACAAAAGTATAAGAAAAAAACAAATAAGATGGCAGTGATAAACATATTCTTGAAATATAAAAGTCACAGTGCTACCACCACCAGGACCAAGAGATAAAGGCCATTTAATATAAAATCATTTAAACATTCAAGTTGCTCCACTCCACCTTCATTCCAGAACTGCCCTGAATTGTGTGATAACTCACACCACTCTCCGTATATCAGAACATATACAATAAATGGTGTTCAAATATCAAAATATATCTTCATATATCAAACCTTTGACCACTTATCACCAATTAACTTATCATTACTGGCAATATCCAGAGTGTCTCTACATACCAATTTTTTCATTTGAGAATCACCTTTTATTAAACTCTAAGGCACTTGAACTGGCAGCTTTTTTGCTATTTTAATGTCTAGATTTTGTTCCACCAGCCCTGAGGGGTAGCAGGAAAAACAGCTGGAGATTTGGAAAGAAGAGGAAGAAGAAGGTGGATTTGGGTTCTGTGGGGGGAAAATTACATGGAAGCTGAGGAGTGACCAAAGGTCTGTCAAGTCAGGGATGCTGCAGACACTTATCATGAGCTCAGAAAAAAGGAAACTTTCTGGAAAGGAATACTGTGAGACTCCAAGTCCTCTTTCTGCGAAAAATGACATTTAATTAAGACAGAACTCCTCATACTACTCACCTCTCACAAGCCTGCTGGAGGAGACCAACCATGCATGC
>NW_025336498.1:9963-12752 GCF_004798865.1 Varanus komodoensis | reverse complement strand
CGGGAGAGGCGCCTTCCGGAGCGGCGCGGCCGCCGGGCTCGGGGTCAAGCCGCCCGGCGCCCGAAGACCCCCGGCAGGCGCGCGCCCCTCCGCCCATCGCCGGCGCCCCGGGCGCCGACCAGCGGCCCCGACGGAGATAGGTCCGCAAGCGGGACCCGAGCGCGCAGGGCCCCGCCCATGTTCCCCAGCCATGCTGGCCCCGCGGCCCTGATGCTGGGGGGCGCCTGGGGTCGTGTGGACGAGAGCCCCGGCGAGCCGTCTCCAAGGCGCCCGGAGGGTGGCCGCGCCTACGTTTCGCCGAAGCGGGCCGCGCCGCTGGCGCAGAGGGAGGCGCGGGGGAGGAAGGGGCAGAGGCGGGCAAGGCGTCGCTCGGCCAACGGCGGCGATCCGCGCGTCCGCCGAGCGCGAACCCGAGCGGAGCCCTCGGCCAGCGGAGGGCCGCTGAGTCCGGAGACACGCGTGTCTCCAGCGCCGTGCGAGTCCCTGCGGTTGCGAGTTTGAGGCTTTCGGCTGCTGGGCGCAGTGGAGAAGGAACGGCACGCCGCCGAAGGCGACCGCGGGGCCGGGGCTGCCGGGACGGGACGGGACGGGACGGGCCGGGCCACGTGGAGCATGGATGCCCGCCCCGCGCCGAGGACGGGCACCGCCGCCCGCCGCTTACCTTGGCGCGCTGCGGGGCGAAGGCTGGCACTTCTGGCAGCAGGTCCGCGGGCTCTGTCGCCGGGGGCCGCGGGCCAGGCTGTCCGGGAGCGGGCACGCCATCAGTGCCAGCAGAGCCGCGGGTCGCCGGCGTCCCCGTCCGACGGGAACCCTGGACCCCCAGCCGAAGGAGCGCGGCCGCCGCAGCCTTGCCTTTTATGTCCCGGAGGCGCGCGCAGGGAGACTCCTCCCCGCGCGCCCTGCGAGTTGGGGAAGCTGCTCGCGGTGAGGGTGGCCGGAGATGCCGAGGAGGCGGGCCCATGCGCCGCTCCCGAGCCGGTCGGGTCGGTTCCCGCACCTGCCCGCGCCAGAGGCTGCGGGCTGCGCGGAGCGCAGGTCAGGGCGGCGCGAGGGGCGCCCATCCCAGCTGACCGTCCGCACGGGAGGCTCTCCAGCCAGGCTGCGGCTTGGCCAACGAGACGCCCGCCCGAGGCGGCGCCGTGGTGAGGCGGTTGGACTGGGGGGCCCGGGTCCTGGTCCCTGCACGGCCCTGAAGCTCCCTCCAGGCTAACCACCTCACCGGTTAAACGGAGCTAGCTAAGCTGGTTAGGTCCCTCACAAGAGGAACAGAGCAGGGAAGGATGCAGTGGAATAGGAAGAACCGGGCATTGGCACAGCAGCCCCCACCCACCTGTCCAGGTGCACCTGTGACTGGTCTACTGAGGAATCCCACCTCTGCTGCTGGGACCAGTAGACATGCCCAGCCTTCTCATCTTTCCTGGATTTGCCCCATGCCCCATAGAGCCCCCCGAGGAAGCCGACTGGCACGGTCCACCTTGAGAGGACCTGCCAGCATCCTAGAGCGGAGGGGGCTCCACGCCCTTGACAGCTTTGAACGAGAAGCACCAGATTTCTTCCACCTGCCAGAGAAGGAGGGAGCTTCCGGAGGAAGGCTCGGCAGAACTGGTGTTGCTTGGAAGCCCTTTCAACTAAATTCTTTTTACGATGCTTCCCTTTGGCCTGTTTGTCTGTCTATTCGAAGAGGGTTTATCATTGTCATGAGCAGCCTGGGGAGTTTTTGTTGTAATGCAGTGTTTTGTTACATGCCGTTCCCGACTGACCGCAGCTCTCCAAAATGGCCTGCCCTTGACAGCCTCGGGTCTTGCGACCCACGTGCAAAGCGTCAATGGATGTGGAAATTCAGTGGGCATGGCGGTTCAGATGGGCTGGGGCTGGGAGACCCTGGCTCTACTCACCATCCACCCCACTGGAGGAGCCTTGGAGGGGGGGAGAGGAAGGCAGGGGGTTGGGGCCAGTCCCTTGCACAGCATATATGCCTTTCCAGTGAAACTCAACATTAAGAAAACTAAGGTCATGGCATCCAGTCCTCTCACTTCCTGGCAAATAGCTGGGGAAGAAATGGAGGTAGTGACAGATTTCATTTTCCTGGGCTCCAAAATCACCGCAGACGGGGACTGCAGCCAAGAAATTAAAAGACGCTTGCTCCTGGGGAGGAAAGCTATGGCAAATCTGGACAACATACTAAAAAGCAGGGACATCACCCTGCCGGCAAAAGTGCGTATAGTCGAGGCTCTGGTTTTCCCAGTTGCAATGTATGGCTGTGAAAGCTGGACCATAAGGAAGGCTGAGCGCCGAAGGATTGAGGCCTTTGGATTGTGGTGCTGGAGGAGACTCTGCGAGTCCCTTGGACCGCAAGGCGATCAAACCGGTCAGTCCTAGAGGAGAGAAGAAGGGGAGGGCAGAGAATGAGGTGGGTGGATGGAGTCACTGGGGTGGTGGGGCTGAGCTTAGGTGGCCTCCAGGGGATGGTGGGGGACGGGGGGCCTGGAGGAGTGTTGTCCATGGGGTCGCGATGGGTTGGACGCGACTTCGCGACTTGCAACAACAAGAACAAGCCTCTTTCCCTTCTCCTCAGCGTTGATTCAAGTCTGGTTGGCCAGGTAACAGGGCAAGACGCGAGGGGCAGCTGAGCCACAGCCGCTGCTCCTCGCCCGCTGCACCGCGTATGCATCAGTCCGGTTTCCCAGCCTTTGCGCAACTTGCCTGCTGGGCTTTGGGCGGTTCCGGAGGACGTACCTGCTTCTCTTTTGCTCCCCTGCATTATTTATTTATTTATTAAAACATTTCTA
>NW_025336498.1:9450-9863 GCF_004798865.1 Varanus komodoensis | reverse complement strand
TTAAAACATTTCTATGCCGCCCCTTGCCGAAGCCTCGGGGTGGCTTACAACACAATAAAATACAATAAAATACAAAAATAACAATATAAAATTAAAATTAACAACATAAAATAAATAAACAATATAAAAGTAGTCACCCTGGCCAGATAAATAAGCAAACATTGTTAACAATTAAAATGACGTTTAAATAAAAAGGTCTTCACCTGGTGCCGATAAACAAATAACGACGGCGCCAGGCGGACCTCTCTGGGGAGCACATTCCATAGATTGGGCGCCACCGCAGAGAAAGCCCTCCTCCGAGTACCTACCCTCCTAATTTCTTTCACGGAGGGTTCCCGGAGAAGGGCCTCTCCCGCAGATCTCAAGGGGCGGTCGGGCATATATGGACGTAAGCGCTCGTTCAGGTAGCCAGG
>NW_025336498.1:0-9350 GCF_004798865.1 Varanus komodoensis | reverse complement strand
GCATATATGGACGTAAGCGCTCGTTCAGGTAGCCAGGACCCAAGCCGTTTAGGGCTTTATAGGTCATAACCAACACCTTGAATTGGGCCCGGGCTTCAATGGGGAGCCAGTGAAGCTGACGGAGGACTGGAGTCATGTGAGCATAACGCCCCGTCCCCGTCAGCAACCTGGCAGCTCTATTTTGCACCAATTGAAGTGTTCGGACTGTCTTCAGGGGAAGCCCCACGTAAAGCGCGTTACAGAAGTCTAGGCAGGAAGTCACCAGCACGTGTGTCACCGTCGCCAGGCAGTCGTACTCCAGGTAGGGGCACAGCTGATCAATCAGCCGAAGCTGAAGGAAGGCGCTCCTCGCAACCGCAGTCACTTGAGCTTCCAGTGAAAGCTCTGGGTCGAGGAGCACTCCCAAGCTGCGGACCTTGTCCCTAGGAGGGAGTGCAACCCCGTTCAGGACAAGGTTCAGTTCAGCCTCTCCGAAGCTCGATCCGCCAACCAACAGGACCTCCGTCTTGTCTGGATTGAGCTTCAGTTTATTGGCCCTCATCCAGCCCATTACCTCGGCCAGGCACCGGTTCAGTACAGCCACTGCCTCACCTGGATTAGTGGAAAACGAGAGGTAGAGCTGGGTATCATCCGCGTACTGATGATTCCGCAGCCCACACCTCCTGATGACCTCTCCCAGCGATTTCATGTAGACGTTAAACAGCAAAGGGGACGAAATGGATCCCTGCGGTACTCCATGGCATAGCTGCCATGGCGCAGAGCCACAGTCCCCCAGCACCACCTTCTGGAATCGGCCGTCGAGGTAGGAGTGGAACCACTGCCAAGCAGTGCCTCCGACCCCCAATCCCACCAGCCCATCCAGGAGGATACCATGGTCGATGGTATCGAAAGCCGCTGAGAGGTCCAGGAGAACCAACAGGGACGCACTCCCCCTGTCCTTCTCCCTGCACAGGTCATCGTACAGGGCGACCAAGGCAGATTCAGTGCCGTACCTGGGTCTGAAGCCGGACTGAAATGGGTCTAGATAATCAGTCTCATCCAAGAGTGCTTGGAGTTGTCCCGCCACCACCCGCTCTAGCACCTTGCCCAGAAACGGGATGTTGGCCACTGGTCTATAATTAGTGGCCATCTCTGGATCCAGTGACACTTTCTTCAGGACCGGTCGGACTACCGCCTCCTTTAAAGGGGCATGCACCCGACCCTCCCTCAGAGAAGCGTTAACCACTTCCAAGATCCAGGTCCCAATCCTGTGCTTGGAGTTATTTATTAACAAAGACGGGCAAGGGTCCAATAGGCAAGTGGTGGGACGTACTCGTCCAAGCACCTTGTCCACATCATCGGGCCGCAATAAGTGACATTCATCCAACAATTCTGGACCAGACAGCAGCATTGGCGTCTCCCCAGAAACCTCTGAATCAATAGTGGTGTCCAGCTCGTGACGAATCTGAGCGATTTTCTCCCTGAAATGCCTGGCCAAGTCGTCACAACGGGCCTTTGAGGGTGGAACTGGATCTTCCTTAGGACCCGGGCGAACCAGGCCTTGCACCACTCGAAAAAGCTCCGCCAGACGGCATTGTGAGGAGGCAATGGAAGCGGAAAAAACATTCTTTTTCGCCACCCTCACCGCCACAGCATAGGCCCGATAGTGGGCTCTCAAGTGTGTTCGGTCAGATTCATCCCGTGATTTCCTCCACTTACGCTCTAGCCGTCTCCCAAACTGCTTCATCACCCGCAATTCAGGTGTATACCAAGGGGAAGAGCGGACTCTGCCCGGTGGGAGAGGGCGCTTAGGAGCGATCGTGTCTGCAGCCCTGGTCATCTCCCTGTTCCACAGTTCGACCAGAGCCTCGACAGGAGCACCAGTCTTGTCAGCCGGAAACTCCCCTAGGGCTGCATGATGTCCAGTGTTGCATCATGCATGACTAGAGATTTAAAATTTCTGGAAGTGTTGGAACCATAAGGAGGAACGGTTAGATCTTCTCTATAAAGTTCCCAGCTGTTTTTTCTTCCGTTCCTTATTAAGATTATTGGTCTAAAGTAGCCTTTACGGATACCCATTCGGAGATGCACTGAGTCCTGCCTGATTTCCCAACATGAGACGAGAGTTGTTGTATTATAATATAGAAAAGAGTGATTCTGGCTTTCATGGCCCGATCAAACAGTATTTTTAAGTTGTAAGAAAAGTGAATTGTATACTTGAATATTACATTTTTATATGCAATCTATGAAGGTGTCCATTAGTTTATCTCCTGCTTTTCCACTCAGAAAGCAACACTCAAGGCAGCTAAATTAATTAAAAACGGAAGCACATTCAGAGCAGATAAAGGAAGATGAGGGTGGGCTGCTGTGAGCCGGCAGTCGCAGGGGGTTGGACCGATGACCTTCCTGGCCCCTTCCAACTTGACTATTCTATGATTCCAAGACTTCAGGAGCAGAAGAGCCAGCGTGTGAAAGCCAGCCGGCAGCTGGGCTGGTCGAACGGAGGAGGAGCTGGTCTCGTATGGAAGACCGCAAGGAAAGGGGGGGGGCGGGCTGCGAGTGGGCTGGAGACGGTCTTGCCACCTTTGCCCCCGAGTGGGGCAGGAGGCAGCACTGTGCTTCCCGAGGAGCTGAGCAGCCGGGAGGGAATCGCACGGGAAGCGCTGGTCCTTCGGGTCAGAGCCGGTCTGTTGGGCACCACAGTCCAGCCCAGCCCTTGAGGTCCCGGGGGATTCCTCCAGGGAGCAGGGCTTAGGCCCCAGGCCCTGTCCTTGCAGGGTCCCCCTCAAAGCTCTCCCCGGCTTTCTGTCTCGGTGCAGAGGGTGTCCCCTGGATGCTTCTGCCTTGCCCGCCAGCTGGGGGAAGGAGGCAGGCTGTGCTAAGCATTTGGGCCCCTTTGCACCTCCGTCGGAGAGCCTAAACGGTGGCTGAGCTCCCCACGCGGTTCATAGCCATGAAGCCCACACTGCTGGTGCTATAAGGGAATCCGGCTGCTCCGGGGCCCTGAGCACTGTTCAGAAAATAGAGGCCAGTCAGCCTGGCATTCATCCCTGAGAGAACTTCATGCGCGGTCCCCCTGCTCTGTGCAGGGTCCAAGCCCGGCTGTTGCAGGACCCCAAGTCACACCGCCCTGCTCCAAGGGCTGCCTAGTTCACCCTGAATGTCGCCAGTGTGGCGGAGCCCCCCGCCTCTCCAGGCAGCTGGTCCCACTGTCATGTGGCTCTGACAGCGAGGAAGCTCCTCCTGATGTCCAGCTGGAATCCGGGCTCTTGCAACTTGACTTGCTTATTCCGTGTCCTGCACTCTGGCACCAGCAGGAAGAGATCTTGACCTTCCTCTTTGTGAAAATGTGGGCGATGCTGGACTCGCTCGCCCGGTGCTTACCAGACCTGCAGGGAGACACCCATGGCACCCACGCCTGCAGAAAACACCAGCGACTGGGAATCATGCCAGTTCTTCTGCAAGTCACCATCCAGAGTCCCAGGTTCACCAGCCCGGCTGGGATGGACAGACATGATGTGAAAGATGGGCAGAGGGACCCCCTGTTGTGTAGATGTAACTGGAGGAAAATCTGTGAACCATTTGCTCTGAACTCTGCTCTTCCATGAGCAGGGGACTTCTCCTGCAGAAGCTGAACGGGGGAAAGTTTGGAGGAAATAGTGAAGAATAAACATATTACTAAGTTGAAAGATTGGTTAGAAGAAATGAAAAGTAAGAGGAAAAGTAACATAGAAACATAGAAACAGAGCGAGTCAGAAGGGGCCTCCCGGGCCATCTAGTCTGACCCCCGGCACCAGCCAGCTCTGCTCAGAACATGCCCACCATGTGCACGTCCAGCCTGTCCTTGAACACCTTCAGCAATGGGGCCTCAGTCACCTCCCTGGAAGCCCATTCCACGCCCTCGGGGTCCTGCATATCAGGAAGTGCTTCCTGGCATCCAAATTGAACCTTGGCTCCCTGAGCTTGGCTCCTTTGGAGCAAATAAATGAAGAGTAAAGCAAAGATACAGGCAATATTAGGAGAGGGAAATTTAACTTGGTACATACAATGTATTTGGGTAGCGACCTGTTCTCCCCAGCAGAGAAAGGCAGGATGCGCTCCAACCGAGCAAAGCTCAGGGAGCCAAGGTTCAATTTGGGTGCCAGGAAGCACTTCCTGACAGTCAGGACCCCCAGAGTGTGGAATGGGCTTCCACGGGAGGTGGTGGAGGCCCCATCGGTGAGGTGTTCAAAGATAGGTTGGACATGCACATGGTGGGCATGTCGTG
The DNA here is from genome assembly GCF_004798865.1 of Varanus komodoensis. NCBI lineage: Eukaryota > Metazoa > Chordata > Lepidosauria > Squamata > Varanidae > Varanus > Varanus komodoensis. The sequence continues at coordinate 5,104 of NW_025336498.1, read as the reverse complement.
AGCGGAGCCAGCTGGAGCCAGGGGTCAGACTAGATGGCCCAGGAGACCCCTTCTGACTCGCTCTGTTTCTATATTTCTACTTTGGTTAGATCAATGGGCTAAAGAGTGGTTGAAGAAAATGATAAACGCAGAGAGTATACTAAATTTGAAGACATGATTGTACAGAAAGAAAACAAGATATGTGAATGGGAGGAGTGAAAAATATGATTTATACTAGTAGAAATGGAGGAACAATATGATCCTCTTAAAGCATCTTGGAAAATAGATTTAAGATATTTGTAATGAAAGATGGAGGAATATGTGGGATAAGAGAATTTTATCTCTTTTGTCAATAAGGGTATGTCAATAAGAATGAAAGCATCTACAAATTAGTTTGGTAAAATTGAATTACATTAATAAGAATGTCCCAATATATGCTGAAGATGTAACACAGAAGTGGGCACACATTTCCGTAATAAAGGGAGAGCAGGGCATGCCACCCCCGGGCTTGGTGCACTTTCGGAAGGGGAGGGACCACCTGAGGCCTTCGCGATAGGACGGCATATACATATTCTAAATAAATACATCCATACATGAACGAATAAATGTTTTTGCACGAAGCAGCATGTATCTGTTGCCCCTGGTGGAAGGTGGCACTGTTTCCACTGCATTCCGTCAACATCAGCATCATTCATTTTACTATTTTATATTTGTGTAGACTATGAGTTCTGTTTTAATTGCATATGCTTAGCATATATTTATTTCAAAAATTAAAAAGTAGGGAAGGAGCCGAACGGCTCCCATCAGAGGGTGCAGGTGAAGAAATCGGCCCACGCCGCAGGTGGCCACAGGTGGCCCCGTGGGAAGCTGAAGCAGCGGAGTCGGCGGAGGACCATGAATTCCTGGAAGGGCGCCTGGTACCCGCGGGCCCTGCACGGCCCGCCTGCGGAGCTGCCCACTGGCTCGGGGGGTCCGGAGCTCTCCCAAGAAGCCGCGCTGGACCCGAAGGCCCGACGTCCCGTTCGGCGCCCCCTTCGCGCTGCAGCAGCTCCCCGAGCCGGCAGAGCCGGTTACCTTCCCTGCCTGCGCCGCGAGGCTTCCGGGTTGGCGCGGAAAGTAGGTCAAGAGAGCAAGGAGAGGGTGTGCCGGCGAGCACAGGAAAACCACTCCTCCCGCTGCCCCTCAGGACCTCGGCGGAGCCGCTAGGCCGCGCATCGCTCCGATCCAGCATCCCGGCTGCCCGGCGCCCCGAGTCCTGCCGGCAGGACGGGAGGGCAGAGCGGCCTCGCAGCCGCCGCCTCCCCCCGCAGCTCGCGGACCGAGGCACCTGCCTCGGGGGGACGGGCGCGCCTGCTGCCCTGGGCACGAGGGCTGGGGTCGACCCAGGGGCAGGCACCCCTGCCCCACGCTCGAGCAAAAGCCCCGGGCGGGGGGGAGTCGGGCATGGGCCGCGTCTCGAGGAGGGCAGGCTGGAATCGCGCCCGGGCAAACGTCCTGCCAGGACCCGTCTTCCCGGAGGATTCTGCGGAAAGATCGCTCGCACGCTTGGAGTGGGGGGCGATTTCCACCTCGGTGGCCCCTGAACGCGCCGAGCGCACCCGGGGGAGGGACGGGGGCACTGGGCGGGCAGAGGCAAACCCACCCAGGCGGGCTGACGGACGTCCCGGGAGTGGAGCGGCCGCGCTGGGCCACGCTCGCCTGGGACGGCTGCATTCGCTCCGGGCGCCAGTGGCCCGTTTTGCGCAGGACTTCCCTGCCCGAGCCTTTCCGGGCCCCTTGCAGAGTGAGACGGAGCGCCCCCCCCCCCCCACGAACCCCGCGTGGTGCGCAGAACGCGGCGGGGGCGGCCGGGGGGAGCTGCGCTCCGACCCAGCAGGCTCGCGGGTTCATCCTGCAGAGCCGACGCACCATCGCAGAGCCGGCGGGGCGCGGTGGCAAGAGCGCTGGACGCGGGACCGGGCCTGGCAGGTCGGGGTGCCGGTCCCTGCTCCGCCGCGGAGCCCCGCCCCGCCCGCCCGCCCCGCAGGGTTGCTGTGAGGATAAACGCCAGCCACCGTGGCTTCCTCCCAAGGGCGAAAGGGGCCGGGTGGAAACGCGATGCGCGCAGGAGGATTGCTGGCGGATAGAAAGCGAGCTGGCCGAGGAGGGGCTAGGTGAGCCCCCCCTCCCTGACGGGTCAATGAGGCGGGGAGAAGCAGGGTCTCGCCCCCGCCGCCCGTCGGCCGCTCGCCGCCCGTTCCCCGCATGGCCAGAGGGTGGAAGCACAAGCCCAGGAACCGCCTCGCGTGGGCGCGCTGCCTCCCCTCGCCTGGCAGTGGGCTATTTTTAACCCGGAGCCTCTCCGAGTCCTGCTCGGGTGCCTCCTGTGCCAGGCTCGCTTCCCGGGCGTCCCTTCACCTGGCGCACCGGCTCGCCTCCTGGACGGATCAGACCCCGGTAGAAGTAAGTTCGCGCTTCTTGCAGCCCGGGAACGGCGGAGCGGTGTAAAGCGCTTCTTCCAGTTCTGAAGGACCATTGGGTGGCATTCTCTTCACTTCCCAATTCTTTATTTTCTAGAGGAGGAAGCGGTGATATTCACAGCCTTACTAAGAGGCTGGGGGAGGAACAGGAGGATGAATCGGCTGTTTTGTTCCGTCGGGCAGAGATGTGGGCTGGCTCCCCACGGCGGCAATGGAAGAAGGGAGGCTGCAGGGCTGGGTCTGGTCCCTTCCCTGCTGGGAAGAGGCAGGGGGCTTCTGCGGCACCGTGCCTGGCTTGGCTCACTTACGCGAGTTATCTGAAAGCCAAGCTACACAGCATGGGCATTGCGCATCCAGGGCTGCAGGGCCGAATCTGTCCCATGAAGACCAGAGTCTCCACTGGGGTCCATAAAAGCTCCCCCCGCCACAGCTGTCGTTGCCCCGCAGGGGGCAATTTTCAAAGGGGATTGCAGCTGGCAAGGGCAGGCTTAACCCTTCCCTCCCCACAAAGTGCAGCAGCTCCGGCCCAAAATCTCCCCCTGCATGGCAGTTGTGTTTAGGGGGCTGGATTTTTCCCCCAGTTGGTTGGGGAGGATGCACGGCATGATGCAAATTCACTTGACAGATTTATTTCATTTGAGATGGTTTGATGAGAAAATGTGCATTTGCAGATGCAGAAGTGGCCCTGAATCTTTGGGGCGCCTTGTAACACATCTGCTTCAAGGGAAGGCTTCCCTTTCTGAGTGGGCTGCGGATGAATTCTGCAAACTGCTGCTCATGCACCACAGACCTAGGGAGGCAGTGCCGGCCAGCACCAGCACCCTTCTGTCTTCGTGATGCCTGGGGTGGAAATTCTGGAGCCTGGGTTGGGACTGGCCCCGTCGGGATGGAAAGGTCGACTCAGGCCTTCTGCAAGCTGAAGCTCCCCACTCACCTGGAGAGCACCAGGCTGGGCAAGGTTTGTTCAGGGCCGTGAAGCTCAGCAATTCCTGGAAGGTCTGAGGCTGACCCCCCCACCCCATGCAAGAATCCTGCGGCTGACATGGCGGCGATGGCCTTGCTTTTGCATTTCGGGCCGCCAAACCTGGTGCAGCCTGGGGGCAGCGCTGCCACCCCACAGCCCAGATTCCGCCTTCTAAACAAAAGTCCAAGCTTAATTTAAACAGCGGCCCTGCAGGCTCCCTCCTCTGGCCAGAAGTAGCAGGTGTGTTGCCCTGAGCTGCTTCCTGCTTCCTCCGGGGATGCGAGAGCCTGTTCAGGGTGAACCGGGAGTCCCTTCCCGTCGTTCCAAACCTCTACAAGCAAATGTAAAGCAAAGGAAACCGGCTGGGTGGTTTGGTCTGTATATTTATTTGTACCCCACCATTTTTCTGACAAAGAACTCAGAGCAGCTTACATTCTCCTGCTCCTCCTCCTGGTCTCTCTTATCCACACAACAGCCCTGTGAGAGTCTGTGGCTGGCCCGAGGTTGGGCTCCAGGGCCGAGATCCCAGGCGTCTGAGTCCAAGACCCACGCGCTTGACCCCTCATCGCTCGGGCTTTTGGGGTGCTCCTCTCCCCTGATCAATGCATGGCCCACCGCTGCACAGCTCTCGCCAAAAGGATGTGCGGACATGTCGGGGGGGGGGGCGTTCGGATGCAGCCCCGCTGCGCATGGCGAAGGGGCTGTTGGCGAGCATGTCCTGCTTCACTCGTGTTCCTGACCGGATCCGGCCCATCCCGGGATGTTCCAGTGGCCTTCCTGGTGGGAGATGCCCCTTTCTTTGGCCGCTTGCTGCCGGTCACCCGGGGCTTCATGCCGCCCTCCCCACAGGCTCCAGCGGCTGGGATTGCAGGAGCCACAGCCCATCACATCTGCGGGCATCTGGCGGGCAAGGCTGGGCCAACGCCTCCCAAAGCGCCTTCGGAAGAGAGTAAGGCACTTCAGTGGCTGTTCCGCCTCCTTCGTTTGGGTCTTGCCAACGAAAGCGCACGGAGGGCCGCACGCTGCTCCTCCTTTGCCTGCTCCCCTTGCCCAGCGGGAGGACGACCAGGCGCCCAGGGGAAGGCCAGTCTGGCTCGGCTCTCCCTGCGTCCCGGTGCAGACAGCATCCAGGTGTCCCAGGGAGAGGCTGTGGCGGCTGGGCACGGGCCTGGCTGGGCACAGGTGGCCCTTTGGAAGATCCAGGGCGGATGCCCGCCCACCTGTCCACCACCTGCTCCAGCAAAGCTGCCATGGGGCAAAATCCCGAGCACATGGAGAAGGCGCAGTGGCACAATGCGCTCCACGCGGCTGCAGTGGCGCCGTCCTCTCCCCAGGCTGGCGCACTGCTCTCTCCCTGCAAAGCGTGGCTGTCTGCGTTGCAGGAAGCGGGGCACCCCGTTGGGTTTTCTGCCCTCCCCACGGTGGCCCTATAGAGGGGAGCGTGCGCACCATGTACCCAAGCGGCTGGCGGCTGCTTGTTTTTAAGAACCCCATTATGAGCTAATCTTTTCAACCCTGTTGTCATTTTTTAAAAAGAAAGGAACAAGTTTCGGTTAACGATTGACTCAATCTGCGCCCAGCGTGTCATCGTTTCCCAGCCGCGTTGCGTGTCACGGATTCTGTCTCGGCCCATCATGAGATGGGGCTCCCGATTCTTCCACCGAGCCGTCCAAGCACGTGGCGGGGGTTGCCGGGCGCGAGC
>NW_025336497.1:0-12759 GCF_004798865.1 Varanus komodoensis | reverse complement strand
CGCCCAGGGACCGCGATTTCCCGGCCCCACCCTGACAGAGGCCAAAACGTTGACCCGAAAAGAGGGCCACGCGGACACACATAGTCCTCTTGGAGACGCAGTCCCTCGCGCAGGCCTCCGTTTCCGCCCATTCCGAGTGCATTCCGAAAGTCGGAGACCCGCCCAGAGACCGCGACTTACTTGCCCGACCCTGACAGAGCAGCAAAAGATCCAAGTAAAACAGGGCGAAGCGCGCGTACTTAGTCCTCTTTGAGACGCTGTCCTTCACGCAGGCCTCCGTTTCCGCACGTTCCGAGCGCGTTCCGTCGGTCAGAGGCCCGCCCAAAGGGCGCGATTTCCCGGCTTCACGCTGACAGAGGGCAAAAGTTGCCCCGAAAACAGGGTCACGTGGACACACCTAGTCTTCTTTGAGATGGTGCCCCTCCGCGCAGAAATACGTTTCCGCCCGTTCCGAGGGTGTTCCACGTTCGGATTCAGACCCGGAGGCTGCGATTTCCCGGCTCCACCCTGACAGAGAGGCAAAAGTTGCCCCGAGAAGAGGGAGGAGCGGACACTCCTAGTCATCTTGGAGATGCTGTCCCTCCACGCAGGCCTCCGTTTCCACCCATTCCGAGCGCGTTCCGACTGTTGGAGGCCCGCCTGTAAGCCGCAAGTTCCCGGCCCCACCCTGACAGAGGGGCAGAAGTTCCCCCTAAAAGAGGGCGACGCGGAAAACCTAGTCATTTTTTGAGACGCTGTCCCTCATGCAGGCCTCCGTTTTAGCCCGTTCCGAGAGCGTTCCCATGGTCGGAGGCCCACCCGGCAGCCGGAATTTTCCGGCTCCACCCAGACAGAGGGGCAAAAGTGGCCATGAAAAGAGGCCGACGCGGGGACACCTAGTCCTCTTTGAGACGTTGTCCCGCTGTGCAGGCCTCCATTTCTGCCCATACCGAGAGCGTTCCGATGGAGTCCCGCCCAGGGGCCGCGATTTCCCAGCACCACCCTGACAGATGGGAAGACTTGCCCCGAAAACAGGGCGACGCGGAGAAACATAGACCTCTTTGAGACGCTGTCACTCCGTGCAGGTCTCCGTTTCCTCCCATTCCGAGCGCGTTCCGACAGTCGGAGGCCCGCCTGTGGGCCACAATTTCCCGGCCCCACTCTGACAGAGGGGCAAAAGTTGCCCCGAAAAGAGGGCCACGCGGACACACCTAGTCCTCTTTGAGACGCTGTCCCTCCGCGCAGGGTTCCGTTTCTACCAATACCGAGCGCGTTACGACGGTCGGAGGCCAGCCCGAAGGCAAGGATTTCCCGGCTAGACCCTGACAGAGAGGCAAATGTTGCCCGGAGAACAGGGTTAAGCGAGCGCACCTAGTCATCATTGAGAAGATGTCCTTCGCGCAGGCCTCCGATTCCACCCGTTACGAGCGCGATCCAACGGTCGGAGGCCCGCCTGTGGGCCGCAATTTCCCAGCCCCACCCTGACAGAGGCCCAAAAGTTGCCCCGACAAGAGGGCCACACGGACATGCCTGGTTCCCTTGGAGAGGCATTCCCTCGTGCAGGCCTCCGTTTCCGCCCGTTCCGAGCGCGTTCTGACAGTCGGACACCCGCCCGGAGGCCGTGACTTCCCGGCTCCACCCTGACAGAGGGGCAAAAGTTGCCCGGAAAACAAGGAGATGCACGCACCTAGTCACCTTTGAGACTCTGTCCCTCCACGTAGGAATCTGTGCCCGCCGTTCCGAGTGCGTTCCGATGGTCGGAGGACCGCCCAGAGGCCACGATTTTCCAGCTCCACCGTGACAGAGGGGCAAGAGTTGTCCCGAAAAGAGAGCCACGCAGACACACCTAATCCTCTTTGAGCATCTGTCCCTCGCGCAGACCTCCGTTTCCGCCCGTTCAGAGCACGTTCCGACGGTCGGAGGCCCGCCCAGATCCGCGACTTCCCGGCCCGACCCTGACAGAGTGCCAAAAGTTGCCCCGAAAAGAGGCTGACGCAGACACACCTAGTCCCCTTTGAGACGCTGTCCCTCCACGCAGGAATCCGTTTCCAACCGTTCTGAGTGCGTTCCGATGATCAGATGCCTGCCCAGCGGCCACGATTTCCCGCCTCCACCCTGACAGAGGCCCAAAAGTTTCCCCAAAAAGAATTTGATGCGGACACACCTAGTCCCCTTTGAGACGCTGTCCCTCCTTGCAGAAATCCATTTCCGCCCATTCTGTGCACGTTCCGACGGTCGGAGGCCTGCCCAGAGGCCGCGATTTCTCGGCGCCACCCTGACAGAGGGCCAAAAGTTCCCCAAAAACAGGGTGATGCGGACTCACCTAGCCCCTTTGAGACCCTCTCCCTCCATGCAGGCCTCTGTTTCTGCCCGTTCCGAGCACGTTCCGACGGACGGAGGCTTGCCTGGAGGCCGCGATTTCCCGGCCCAACGCTGACAGTGGGGCAAAAGTTGCCCGAAAACAGGGTGACGCGCGTCCACCTAGTCCTGTTGGAGGCGCTGTCCCACCGCGCTGGCCTCCGTTTCCACCCATTCCGAGAGCGTTCCGACGGTCGGAGGCCAGCCCGGATCCGCGATTTCCCGGCCCCACCCTGACAGAGGCCCAAAAGTTTCCCCAAAAAGAGGTTACGTGGACACACCTAGTCCCCTTTGAGATGCTGTCCCTCCGTGCAGAAATCCGTTTCCGCCCATTCCGTGCGCGTTCCGAAGGTCGGAGGCCAGCCCAGGGGCCGCGATTTCCCGACCCCACCATGACAGAGGTGCAAATGTTGCCCAAAAAGAGGGCCACGGGGACATACATAGTCCTCTTTGAGACGCTGTCCCTCGCGCAGGCCTCCGTTTCCGCCTGTTCCGAGTGCGTTCCGACGGTCGGAGGCCCGCCCAGAGGCCGCGATTGCCCGGCCCCACCCTGACAGAGGGGCAAAAGTTGACCCGAAAAGAGGGCCACGTGGAAACACATAGTCCTCTTTGAGACGCTGTCCCTCCGTGCAGGCCTCCACTTCTGCCCTTCCCGAGGGCGTTCCGACGGTCGGAGGACTGCCCAGAGGCCAGGATTTCCCGGACCCACCCTGACAAAGAGGCAAAAGTAGCCCAAAAAACAGTGCGATACGCGCACTTGGTCCTCTTCGAGGCGCTGTCCCACCATGCAGGTTTAAGTTTCCGCCCGTTTCGAGGGCGCTCCGACGGTCGGAGGCCCGCACGAAGGCCGTAATTCCCTGGCCCCACCCTGACAGAAAGGCAAAAGTTGCCCCGAAAAGAGTGAGAAGCAGACACACCTAGTCATCTTTGAGACGCTGTCCCCTCCACGCAGGCCTCCGTTTCTGCCCGTACCGATCGCGTTTCCACGGTCGGATGCTTGCCCGGAGGCCCTGATTTCCCGGCCCCACCCTGACAGAGGGGCAAAAGTTGCCCTGAAAAGAGGGCGACGCAGACACACCTAGTCCTCTTAGAGATGCTGTCCCTCCGCGCAGGCCTCCATTTCCGCCGATTCCGAGCGCGTTCCAATGGTCGGAGGCCCTCCTGGAGGCCGCGATTTCCCGGCCCCACTCTGACAGAGGAACAAAAATTGCTCTGAAAAGAGGGCCATGAGGACACACACAGTACTCTTTGAGACGCTGTCCCTCCGTGCAGGTTTCCGTTTCTGCCCATACCGAGCGCGTTGCGACGATTGGAGGCCCGCAAGAAGGCCGGGATTTCCCGGCCCCACCCTGACAGAGAGACAAAAGTTGCCCGGAAAACAGCGCGCGCACCTAGTCCTCTTTGAGAAACTTTCCTTCGCGCAGGCCTCCGTTTCTGCCCGTTCCGAGCGCGTTCCGACGGTCAGAGGCTTGCACGGAGGCAGCGATTTCCCGGCCCCACGCTGGCAGAGGCCCAAAACTTTCCCCAAAAAGAGGGTTCCCCGAACACACCTAGTCCCCTTTGAGACGCTGTCCCTCTGCGCAGGCCTCTGTTTCTGCCCGTTCTGAGCACATTCTGACGGTCGGAGGCTTGCCTGGAGGCCGGGACTTCCCTGCCCCACACTGACAGTGGGGCAAAAGTTCCCCCGAATACAGGGTGACGCCCGTCCACCTAGTCCTCTTGGAGACGCTGTCCCTCCGCGCAGGCCTCCGTTTTCACCCATTCTGATCGCTTTCCGGAGGTCGGAGGCCAGCCTGGAGGCCGCGATTTCCCGGCCCCACCCTAGCAAAGGCCCAAAAGTTTCCCAAAAAAGAAGGTGATGCGGACACACCTAGTCCCCTTTGAGACGCTGTCCCTCAGCGCAGAAATCCGTTTCCGCCCATTCCGTGCGCGTTCCGACGGTCGGAGGCCCGCCAAGAGGCTGCGATTTCCCGGCCCCACTCTGACAGAGGGGCAAAAATTGCCCGGAAGACAGAGCGAAGCGCGCGTACTTTGTCCTCTTTGAGATGCTGTCCTTCACGCAGGCCTCCTTTATTGCCCGTTCCGAGCGCGTTCCGACGGTCTAAGGCCCGCCCGGAGGCCAGGATTTCCCGGCTCCATGCTGACAGAGGGGCAAACGTTGCCAGTAAAACAGGACGATGCACGCACCTAGTCCTCTTGCAGACGCTGTCCCTCCACGCAGGCCTCCATTTCTGCCCGTTCTGTGCGCTTTCTGACAGTCAGAGTCCCGCCCAGAGGCCGCGATTTCCCGGCTCCACTCTGACAGAGGGGCAAAAATTGCCCCGAATACAGAGCGAAGCGCGCGTACTTAGTCCACTTTGAGATGCTGTCCTTCACGCAGGCCTCCTTTATTGCCCGTTCTGAGCACGTTCCGATGGCCGGAGGACCGAATGGAGGCCGCGATTTCCCGGCCCCACCCTGACAAAGGCCCAAAAGTTTCCCCAAAAAGAGGGTGACGTGGGCACACCTAGTCCTCTTTGAGATGCTGTCCCTCAACGCAGAAATCCGTTTCCGCCCATTCCAGCACGTTCCGACGGTCGGAGGCCCACCCGGAGGCCGCGATTTCCCGCCTCCACCTGGACGGAGGGGCAAAAGCGGCCCGGAAAACAGGGCGATACACGCACCTAATCCTCTTGGAGACGCTGTCCCTCCGCGCGGGCCACCGTTTCTGCCCATTCTGTGCGCTTTCGGATGGTCGGAGTCCCGCGCGGAGGCCGCGACTTTCCGGCTCAACCCTGACAGAGGGGCAAAAGTTGCCCGGAAAACAGGGCGATGCACGCAACTAGTCCTCTTGGAGATGCTGTCCCTCCGCGCAGGCCTCCGTTTCTGCCCATACCGAGCGTGTTACGACAGTCGGAGGCCCGCCCGAAGGCCGGGATTTCCCGGCCCCACCCTGACAGAGAGGCAAAAGTTGCCCGGAAAACAGGGCGAAGCGAGCGTACCTAGTCCTCTTGGAGAAGCGGTCGCTCCGCGCGGGCCTCCGTTTCCTCCGTTCCAAGCGCATTCCGATGGTCGCAGCCCGCCCGGAGTCCAAGATTTCCCGGCCCCACCCTGACAGAGGCCCAAAATTTTCCGCAGAAAGAGGGTGACGCGGACACACCTAGTCACCTTTGAGACGCTGTCCCTCTGCACAGGCCTCTGTTTCTGCCCGTTCCGAGCATGTTCCGACGGACGGAGGCCCGCCCAGAGGCCGCGATTTCCCGGCCCACCCTGACAAAGGGCCAAAAGTCGCCCCGAAAAAGGGGGATGTGCGCTCACCTAGTCCTCTTTGAGACGCTGTCCCTCGCACAGACCTCCGATTCCGCCCCTTCCGAGAACATTCCTACGGTCGGAGACCCGCCCGGAGGCTGCAATTTCCCGGCCCCACCCTGACAAAGGGCCAAAAGTTGCCCTGAAAAGAGGGACGCGCGTCCACCTACTCCTCTTTGAGGCGCTGACGCTCAGCGCAGGCCTCCGTTTCTGCCCTATCCGAGAGCGTTCCGACGGTCGGAGGCCCGCCCAGAGGCCACGATTTCCGTGCTCCACCCTGACTGTGGGGCAAAAGTTGCCCCGAAAACAGGGCGACGCGCGAGCACCGAGTCCTTATGAGACGCTGTCCATCCGGGCAGGCCTCTGTTTCCGCCCGTTCCGAGCCCATGCCGACGGTCGGAGGCCTGCCCGGAGGCTGCGACTTCCCGGCCCTACCCTGACAGATTGTCAAGAGTTGCACCAAAAAGAGGGCGATGCGGACACACCTAGTCCTCGTTGAGACGCCTTCCCTCCACGCAGGCCTCCCTTTCCACCCGTTCCGAGCGCGTTCCGAAGGTATGAGGCCCGCGCAGAGCCCGCGATTTCCCGGCCCCACCCTGAAAGAGGGGCACAAGTTGCCCCGAAAAGGGGGCTACGCGGACACACCTAGTCCTCCTTGAGACGCTGTCCCTTCACGCAGGCCTCCGTTTCCGCCTGTTGTGAACGCGTTCCGACAGTCGGAGGCCCGCCCGGAGGCCGCGATTTCCCGGCACCACTCTGACTGAAGGGGAAATGTTGCCCCTAAAAGCGGGCCACGCAGACACACATAGTCCTCTTTTAGAGGTTGTCCCTCGCGCAGGCCTCCGTTTCTACCCATGCCGAGCACATTGCAACAAACGGAGGACCGCCTGGAGGCCGTGATTTCCCGGCCCCACCCTGATAGAGTGGCAAAAGTTGCCCCGAAAACAGGGCGACGTGCGTGCACCTAGTCCTCTTGCAGACGCTGTCTATCCGCGCTGGCCTCCGTTTCCACTCCTTCTGAGCGAGTTCCGACCGTCGGAGGCCCGCCCAGAGACCACGATTTCCCGGCCCCAGCCTCACAGAGGGGCAAAAGTTGCCCCGAAAACAGGGCGATGCGGACACACCTAGTCCTCTTTGAGACGCTGTCCCTCCGCGCAGGCCTCCGTTTCTTCCCGTACCGAGCGCGTTCCGACTGTCGGGGGCCCACCCGGAGTCAGCAATTTCCCGGCCCCACACTGACAGAGGGCCAAAAGTTGCCCAGAAAAGAGGGCCACACGGACACACCTAGTCCTCTTTGAGACGCTGTCCATCCACACAGGCCTCCGTTTCTGCCCGTACCAAGGGCATTCTGACTGTCGGAGGCCCGCCCGGAGTCCGCGATTTCCCGGCCCCACGCTGACAGAGGGCCAAAAGTTGCCCAGAAAAGAGGGCCACGCGGACACACCTAGTCCTCTTTGAGACGCTGTCCCTCCATGCAGGCGTCCATTTCCACCCTTTCCAGGCGCGTTCCGACGGACGGAGGCCTTCCCAGAGACCGTGATATCCGGGCCCCACGCTGACAAAGGTGCAAAAGTTGCCCCTGAAACAGGGGGACGCGCACACCTAGTCCTCTTGGAGATGCTCTCCCTCTGCGCAAGCCTCCGTTTCCACCCGTTCCGAGCGCGTTCCGAAGGTATGAGGCCCGCCCGGATGCTGAGATTTCCTGGTCCCACGGAGACAGAGGGGCAAAAGTTGCACCGAAAAAAGGGGGACGCGTGTCCACCTAGTTCCCTTTGAGACGCTGTCACTCCACGCAGGAATCCGTTTCCACACGTTCCGAGCGCGTTCCAACTGTCGGATGCCCTCCCAGAGACTGTGATTTCCTGGCTCCACCCTGACAGTGGGGCAAAAGTTGCCCCGAAATAGGGCCACGCGGACACACCTAGTCCTCTTTGAGATGTTGTCCCTCCCGCAGGCCTCCGTTTCCGACCATTCCGAGCACGTTCCGACGGTCTGAGGCCTGCCCAGAGGCTGCGATTTCCCGGCCCCTCCCTGAAAGAGGGGAAAAGTTGCCCGGACAAAAGGGCGAAGCACGCACCTAGTCCTCTTGGAGACGCAGTCCCTCCACGCGGGCTTCCGTTACTGCCCATTTCGAGTGCTTTCTGACGGTCGGAGGCCCACCCAGCGGCCGCGACATCCCGGCTCCACCCCAACAGAGGGGAAAAATTTTCCGCGAAAACAGGGCGATGCACGCGCACTTAGTCCTCTTTGAGACGCTGTCCCTTCACGCAGGCCTCCGTTTCCGCCTGTTCTGAACGTGTTCCGACGGTTGGAGTCCCTCCCGGAGGCCGCAATTTCCCGGCACCACTCTGAAAAAAGGGCAAAAGTTGCCCCGAAAAGAGGGCCACGCGGACACACATAGTCCTCTTTTAGAGGTTGTCCCTCCGCGCAGGCCTCCGTTTCTGCCCATACCGAGCGAGTTACGACAGTCGGAGGACTGCCCGGAGGCCGCGATTTCCCGGCCCCACCCTGACAGAGGGGCAAAAGTTGCCCTGAAAACAGGGCCATGCGGACACACGTAGTCCTCTTGGAAACGCTGTCCCTCCGCGTTGGCCTCCGTTCCTGCCCGTACCGAGCACCTTACGACGGTCGGAGGCCCGCGCGAAGGCCGGGATTGCACGGCCCCTCCCTGACAGAGAGGCAAAAGTTGGCCGGAAAACAGGGTGAAGCCCGCGCAATTAGTCCTCTTTGAGAAGCTGTCCTTCGCGCAGTCCTCCATTTCCGCCCGTTTCGAGCGCGTTCCGACGGTCGGAGGCCGCAATTTCCCCGCCCCACCCTGACAGAGGGGCAAAAGTTGCCCTGAAAAGAGGGTGACGCGGACAAACCCAGTCCCCTCTGAGACGCTGTCCCTCCACGCAGGAGTGCGTTTCCACCCATTCCAAGCGCGTTCCGATGGTCGGACGACCGCCCGGAGGCCGCGATTTCCCGGCCCCACCCTGACAGAGGTCCAAAAGTTGCCCCGAAAAGAGGGCCACGCGGACACACATAGTCATCTTTGAGACGCTGTCCCTAGTGCAGGCCTCCGTTTCCGCCCGTTACGAGCACGTTCCGACTGTCGGAGGCTTGCCGGGAGGCCGGGATTTCCCTGCCCCACGCTGTCAGTGGGGCAAACGTTCCCCCGAATACAGGGTGACCCGCGTCCGCCTAGTCCTCTTGGAGACTCTGTCCCTCCGAGCAGGCCTCCGTTTCCACCCATTCCGAGCGCGTTCCGACGGTCGGAGGCTCACCAAGAGGCCGCGATTTCCCGGCCCCACGCTGACAGAGGGCCAAAAGTTGCCCGGAAAAGAGGGCCACGTGGACACACATAGTCCTCTTTGAGACGCTGTCCTTCCACCCAGGCCTCCGTTTTAGCCCATACCGAGAGCGTTCCCACTGTCTGAGGAACGCGCGGAGGCCGGGATTTCCCGGCTCCAGCCTGACAGACGGGCAAAAGTTGCCCGGAAAACAGGGGGAAGCGCGCGCACCTTGTCCTCTTGGAGACGCTGTCCTTCCGCGCAGGCCTCCATTTCCACCCATTCCGAGCGCGTTCGGACGGTGGGAGGACCGCCCCGAGGCAGCGATTTCCCGGTTCCACCCTGATAGAGGGCCAGAAGTTGCCCTGAACAGAGGGTGACGCGGATACACCTGGTCCCCTTTGAGACGCTATCTCTCCGCGCAGGAATCCGTGTCCGCCCGTTCCAAGCACGTTCCGACAGTCGGAAGCCCGCCCGCAGGCTGGGATTTCCCGGCCCCACCCTGACAGTGGGGCTAAAGTTGCCCCGAAAACAAGGGGAAGGGCGTGCACCTAGTACTCTTGGAGAAACTGCCCTCCGCGCAGGCCTCCGCTTCCGCCCGTTTCGAGCGCGTTCCGAGGGTCGGAGCCCTGCCCGTAGGCTGAGATTTCCCGGCCCCACTCTGACAGAGGGCGAAAAGTTACCCCGAAAAGAAGGTGACGCGGACACAGCTAGTCCTCTTAGAGACGCTGTCCCTCCGCGCAGGCGTCCGTTTCAGCCCGTTCCAAGCTCGTTCCGACGGTCGGAGGCCCCCCCCCCGGAGGCCGGGATTTCCCGGCCCCACGCTGACATAGGGGAAAAAGTTGGCCCGAAAAAAGGGGGACACGCGCACCTAGTCCTCTTGGAGATGCTCTCCCTCCGCGCAGGCTTCCGTTTCCACCCGTTCCGAGCGCGTTCCGACAGTCGGACGACCACCCGGAAGCTGCGATATTCCAGCTCCACGCTTACAGAGGGGCAAACGTTGCCCCAAAAGAGGGACATGTGGACACACCTAGTCCTCTTTGAGACGTTGTCCCTCGTGCAGGCCTCCACTTCAGCCCTTTCCGAGCACGTTCCGACGATCGGAGGCCCGCCCGGAGGCCGCGATTTCTCGGCCCCAACCAGACAGTTGGGCTAAAGTTGCCCTGAACACAAGGGGAAGCGCGCGCACCTAGTCCTCTTGGAGAAACTGCCCTTCGCGCAGGCCTCCGTTTCCGCTTGTTCTGAGCGCATTCCGACGGTCAGAAGTACGCACGGAGGCCATGATTTCCCAGCCCCACTCTGACAAAGGGGCAAAAGTTGCCTGGAAAGGAGGGTGACACGGACACACCTAGTCCTCTTTGAGATGCTGTCCCTCCACGGAGGCCTCCATTTCCGCCCATTGCGAACGCGTTCCAACGGTTGGAGGCCGGCCTGGTGGCCGCGATTTCCTGGCCACACTCTGACAGAGGGGCAAAAGTTGCTCCGAAAAGAGGGCCACGCGGACACACATAGTCTTCTTTGAGACGCTGTCCCTCCGCGCAGGCTTCCGTTTCTACCCATATCGAGAGCGTTACGACGGTCAGAGACCCGCCCGAAGGCCGGGATTTCCCGGCCCACCCCTGACAAAGAGGTAAAAGATGCCCGGAAAACAGGGCGAATCGCGTGCACCTAGTCCTCTTGGAGAAGCTGTCCTTCGTGCAGGCCTCCGTTTCCGCCCTTTCCGAGCACGTTCTGACTGTCGGAGGCCCGCCCAGAGGCCGCGATTTCCCAGCCCCACCCTGACAGAGTCCAAAAATTTTCCCAAAAATAGGGTGACGCGGACACACCTTGTCGCCTTTGAGACGCTGTCCCTCTGCGCAGAAATCCGTTTCCGCCCGTTCCGAGCACGTTCCGACGGTCGGAAGCCCGCCCGGAGGCCGCGATTTCCCAGGCCCACCCTGAAAGAGGCTGAAACATTGACCCGAAAGGAGGGCCACGCAGGCAAACCTAGTCCTCTTTGAGACGCTGTCCTTCCACGCAGGCCTCCGTTTCTGCCCGTTCCGTATGCGTTCCCATGGTCTGAGGCCCGCCCTGAGGCCGCGATTTCCCGGCCCCACTCTGACAGAGGGGCAAAAGTTGCCCCGAAAAGAGGGCAACACGGACACACCTGGTTCCCTTGGAGATGCAGCCCCTCGCGCAGGCCTCCATTTCCGCCCATTCCGAGCGCGTTCCGACAGTCGGAGTCCTGCCCGGAGACGCGACTTCCCGGCTCCACCCTCACAGAGGGGCAAAAGTTGCCCGGAAAACAGGGAGATGCACGCACCTAGTCACCTTTGAGAGGCGGTCCCTCCGTGTAGGAATTTGTGCCCGCCGTTCCGAGTGCGTTCCGACGGTCGGAGGACCGCCCAGAGGCCGCGATTTCCCGGCTCCACCCTGACAGAGGGCCAAGAGTTGCCCCGAAAAGAGAGCCACGCGGACACACCTAATCCTCTTTAAGCATCTGTCCCTCGCGCAGGCCTCCGTTTCCGCCCGTTCAAAGCACGTTCCGACGGTCGGAGGCTCGCCCGGATACGCGATTTCCCGGCCCCACCTTGACAGTGGGCCAAAAGTTGCCCCAAAAACAAAGTGACACGGACACACCTAGTCCTTCTTGAGATGTCCATGTCTGCAGAGGGACAGCCTCTCAAAGGGGACTAGGTGTGTCCGCGTCACCTACTTTTTGGGGAAACTTTTCGCCCTCTGTTGGAGTGGGGCCGGGAAATCTCGGCCTCCGGGTGGGCCTCCGACCGTCGGAATGTGCTCGGAACGGGCGGAAACGGATGCCTGCAGGAGGGACAGCGTCTGATAGGGGACAAGGTGTGTCTGCGTCACCCTCTTTTCGGGGCACTTTTTCCCCTCTGTCAGAGTGGGGCCGGGAAATCGTGGCATCTGGGAGGACGTCCAACCGTCGGAACGCGCTCAGAACAAGCGGAAACTGAGGCCTGTGCGGAGGGCCTTACTCCTCTTTGAGACGCTGACCCTCCACGCAGGCCTCCGTTTCTGCCTGTTCTGAGTGCATTCCGATGGTCGGAGGCCCTTCCGGAGGCCGCGATTTCCCCACCCCACTCTGACAGAAGGGAAAAAGTTGCCCCAAAAAGAGGGCCACGGGGACACACCTAGTCCACTTTGGGATGGTGTCCCTCCATGCAGGACTACGTTTCCGCCCGTTCCGAGCGCGTTCCACATGTGGATGCATGCCCAGAGGCTGCCATTTCCCGGGCCCACCCTGGCAGAGGGGCAAAAGTTGCCCCGAAAAGAGGGCCACACGGACACACCTAGTCCTCTTTGAGACGCTGTCCCACCGCGCAGGCCTCCATTAACACCCATTCCGAGTGCGTTCCGACGGACGGGGCCAGCCCTGGGTCCGCGATTTCCCGGCCCCACTCTTACAGCGGGGCAAAACTAGCCCCAAAAAGAGGGCCACGCGGACACACCTAGTCTTCTTTGAGATGGTGTCCCTCCACGCAGGAACACGTTTCCGCCCGTTCCGAGCGTGTTCCACAATCGGATTCAGACCCGGAGGCTGCGATTTCCCGGCTCCACCCTGACAGAGAGGCAAAGGTTGCCCCGAAAAGAGGGAGGAGCGGACACTCCTAGTCATCCTTGAGACGCTGTCCCACCACGCAGGCCTCCATTTCCGCCCGTTCCGAGAGCATTCTGACGGTCGGAGGCCCGCCTGGAGAACGCGATTTCCCGGCCCCAAACTCCCAGATAGGCAAAAGTTGCCCTGAAAGGAGGGCGATGCGCATGCCCCTAGTTTTCTTTGAGAAGCTGTCCCTCTGGGCAGGCCTCCATTTCCGCCTGTTCCAAGTGCGTTCCGATGGTCGGAGTCCCACCCAGGGGC